>NC_052394.1:11891423-12191423 GCF_009389715.1 Phoenix dactylifera | reverse complement strand
CATCATCAAAAAGGGGGAGATTGTGGAGTGATTGATTAAAATCCCATTTGATTTTGATGAGCTCAAAGCATTTGAGTATATCTTTTAATTACTAATGAATTCAATTGAGTGTTTCAGTGAAAATCCTGTCTAAGTGTCCCAAGACTTGGTTCATAATTGTTGGATAAGTTAAGGAGTCTGTTTGAACCAATGTCTGAGACTCGAGTCGACTCCCGAGTATCACGAGTCGACTCCAAGCGTATCAAGTTCACTGGCACGAGCTCGAGTCGACTCCAGATGAGTACGAGTCGACTCCGACTGAGAACAGACAGAAGAACAGAAAGGATCAACTCAGAACCTGTCAACGAGTCGACTCCTGAAGTGCGCGAGTCGACTCCAATGTTCACCAAGTCGACTCCAGGGAAGTAAGAGTCGACTCCAAGCAGTCACAGGCAGAAAAGTCAGAGAGCAGTTTTCGGGTCTGAGATTCGAGTCGACTCCAGTGGAACGCGAGTCGACTCCGATGGTTGACAGGTCGACTCCAAAGAAAGCAAGAGTCGACTCTCAGCGGTACACAAAGAAAGTCAGAGACCATTTTATGGACTCTGAGATTCGAGTCGACTCCCGCAATACGCGAGTCGACTCCAAGACATCGCGACCCCAAGACAGACAGAAAACCAAGTTACTGCCTCTGAGATTCGAGTCGACTCCCAGACAGCTCGAGTCGACTCCAAGACAGCTTCACGTCAAAAGGCAGAAGACCATCTTTCGGAAACTGAGAGCCGAGTCGACTCCAAGGAAGTTCGAGTCGACTCCAAGACTGGACGAGCCAAAAGACAGAGGATCGGGAGTTCGGGCTCTGAGATTCGAGTCGACTCCCAGGACAGTCGAGTCGACTCGAGTGGACAAAATTCAAAATTGGATCCACGGACTTCAGTGGATGAGCCGACTCCAAAATTGCCAAGTCAGCTCCAGAAGTTGACGAGTCGACTCCAGGTCAAGACGAGTCGACTCCCAGTCGGGAAGGCAACTTTAATTCAAATTTGGAACAGTTGCCGAGTCGACTCCGGAAAAGCTTGAGTCGACTCCCGCTACAGCCGAGTCGACTCCTGATCGCGCGAGTCGACTCCAACCCACCAACGGTCATATTGTCAGGCTGCGCAGAGTGTTCAGAACGGGCAGAAAAAGCACTCTAACGGCTAGTTTCCGTGGGGGTTGGCTTAAATAGCCACAGAGGACTGTAGCAAGGAAGAGAACAACCATTTCACTCCAACTAATCAAGCATTCAAGCTCCGCAACGTGCTCTTCAACGAAAAAGAGGAAGATCTGCATTTACTGCTTCCAACTACATCTTCCCAGCAATTAAAGCCTCCTTCTCCTGCATTCAAGTCGACTACTCTTTCAAGAGGAGACCAGAAGTTTAAGAAGCCATTCCTCATCTCCAATCTAAAAGCGTTTGAGGCTTCTTAACTTCATTTATTGTTCATATTGTTTTCATCTGCTTTTTGAGAAGCTCATTTTCTGTTTTCTTTTTACAACTTGTATTTACTTGGTTCAATCGGGGATTGAATCAAGAGGATTGAGGTTGGTTGGTGAGCCGAGTTAAAACCAACGTGTGTAAGGGTTCGATTGTGATCCCGGGAAAACAATCGGGGGTGGTTCTAGTCGGTGAGCCTGGGAAAACCGACCGAGTTCGTTGTGAGCTCGTAAAACAACAAGTTTGGTTGTGAGCTTGGAAAACAACCGGCTGTAATCCAAGGGGATTATAGTGAATTCCCAAGTGAGACTTGGGGAGTGGACGTAGGAGCAAGGGTTAGCTCCGAACCACTATAAAACTTGTGTTTGTGATTGATTGTCTCTCCTTCTTCTCATTTCATATTACTCACAGCACATAGTAATTAATTAAATAACTTGCAATAGTTTTTAATTAATCATCCATAACGTTTTAAATTATCTAAATTATTTTAAAACCCAATTCACCCCCCCTCTTGGGTTGTCTATCTGGGCAACAGAACTGCTTATACCATATCTTGGTCAAAGGTATGATGACCGGCTAAGATGATGCCACATGTCAAGACAAGAAGGTTGAGTGAAAGTTAAGGGACAAACCGAAAAATGACTCAAGTCTGTATGCTGATTAGTCAATCACGTGGCATCACCTAACGTAGGCTAAGTGACTCAAGTCTAAGAAGGAAATAGCTTGATTTCTCAGGATGAATCTATTGGCTGCTCATATCTCAACTCTCTAAGTTTCAGAAGTTAAGATGCACTAACGAGGGACTCGACATGATCAAGAATAAGGAGTAGGATATCTCACTAATTTCATAGATAGTTTTGACTAGAAATGCTTCATTTATCTCTTGGAAAAACCTAATAATATACAAAGTAATATCCTCCTGATTGAGGCCCTGTTTGGGGGAGCTTTTGGAGGGCCAGAAAGCACTTTCTGGCCCTCCAAAAGTACTTTTAGATGAAAAACTGTGTTTGGTAAATTTTTCAAAAAGCTGTTTCAGCTTTTGCGGGAAGCTGAAAACAGCTTTTGGGAGGAAGCTCCAATTTGAAGCTTTTGGGAGGAAGCTGTTTCAGCTTTTTCGGAAAGCTGTATTTTTGACAAAAATGCCCATATTAAAATAACATAATTACATAGTTTGTTCCTTTATAAACCTAAAAATCTGCTGGAGCCAAGAATCCTAGCCGTCAGACTCCCTTCCATAAGAAAAGGTGTTTTTCTTTTCAATTTTTGTATGCATATCTTGAACTACATTTTAGAAGAAAAATTTTTTAATCCTTTTTCATACCTTCCAAAATCAATCTATTATTTTTTTTTTTTATCATCAACCTTACGGCCCACGCTGAGGTCCTCCTCGAGCATGGATCACGAAGAAGAGCCCCTGGACCGCGGAAAATTATTTTATGAAAAATTATGAGAAATTATTTTATACTAATAATTATAATATTTTATACCTTTATTTTTGTGTTATACTATAAATATAATATCATATTATATTATATCATAATACATTAATATGTTATGTTAAATAATTTAATATTATATTATATTATGGAAAATTAATTTATACTAATAATTATAATATTTTATACCTTTATTTTTGTATTATACTATAAATATAATATCATATTATATTATATCATAATACATTAATATGTTATGTTAAATAATTTAATATTATGTTATATTATGGAAAATTAATTTATACTAATAATTATAATATTTTATAACTTTATTATTGTATTATACTATGAATATTATATTATATGACATTACATTATAATACATTAATATGTTATTTTAAATAATTTAATATTATGTTATATTATGGAAAATTAATTTATAATAATAATTATAATATTTTATACCTCTATTATTGTATTATACTATAAATATTGTATTATATTACATTACATTATAATACATTAATATGTTATTTTAAATAATTTAATATTATGTTATATTATGAGAAATTAATTTATACTAATAATTATAATATTTTATACTTTTATTATTGTATTATACTATAAATATAATATATATTATATTATATCATAATACATTAATATGTTATGTTAAATAATTTAATATTATGTTATATTACCAAATATTAATTTACTCTAATAATTATATTACTATTATGCTATATTAACATAATATTATTTTATATTACAATAATATTATACTATATTGTATATTTATGTATTAATTTATGTTATGTTTTATTATGTTCTGTTGTATAATACTATGCAATGTCCTTTATGGTAATTTTGTCATACAAAAGTACTTTCTTAGTTTGTTTACCAAACACAAAACAAAGTACAACAGCACTTTACGAATGTAGTTACCAAACAGCAAACAGCTTTTTATAACAGCTCTACTTCAGACAGCTCTACTTCCAACAGTTCTACTTCTAACAGCTCTACTGCCAACAGCTCCCCCAAACAGGGCCTAAAGAGTAGGATTAGAAGTGAGTTGAGCTGGGTCGGGCCATGCCCCTACCCAAACATGGCTCGATTTTTTTTTTGAGCTTCAGGCCGGGCTTAGATCCGAAAATTTTTGGATAATTCAAATCCGAGCATGACCAGAATTCGATTGGGCCAGCCCGAATTACATGTTTGGGCCAAGAATAGGTGTGGCCCAAACTCGAATTGAAGTTTAATATTTTCTAATATTACTTCACAAGTAAATGAGGAAGATAAAAATTGGGCTCTTTCCTATAACACAAGTAAATGATGTATGATACTTTATTATCAACTAAACCTATTTTAATTTATCCTTTTTTTTCTCATTATTTTATGTAAATAATAACATACAAAAATAAATTGATTCGTGCTTGAATTCAAGTTCCGTTTCGGGTCTTGTTTGGGCTCGGGCTTGGGCTGGACTCGGATTGGACCAATGATATACCCAAGCCCGACCCGACAAAAAAATGGGCTCTACATTTAAGCTCAAACCCAGTCTGATCTCTTTCAGGCCTAGCTCGAAGCCCGCCTAAAGTTGGCCTAGCCCAGCGGGCGTCAAGCTGGACTGAGCCCATTTCTAGCCCTTCTAAACAATATCAGCTGCAATAGGCCGAGCAGTGAATCACTTGAGGTACATGTCCAGTCTTGAAGAAAGCTGCAGGGAGATGAAGACCGATTATGAATATAGCATACCTTAGAGGCTCAGTGTTAAACTAAGGGTCGATCATGTTGTTGATACGAAAGTCATTGGCCTAACATGGGGCAAAAACTTGAGAGAACAAGATGCAAGAAGTGGAGATGGTTATTGAGGCATCAAGACATGATGAGTAGAGACAGACAATTTAGAGACTATTCTTTTTTTTTTTTTGGATTAAATGTGATATCTGCCAAAAGAAAGTAGCCAAAGTGATGCTAAAAAAAGATGACAGGTGTTAGTTCCAAAGAGGCAAATAATTATCTAGCGATTGAAAGAATATGTATAAATATCAAATTTTAATTTGAAGAAAGAGCCCTTTGCCAATCAATGACCAACACTTTTGTTTTTATACTTTTAGTTATCTTTTAATTGTTTCTATTTATCCACCAATTTTTAGTTTTTATCTCCATTAGTATAGCATCATAGTTACTGCTCTTTTCTCTGAAAAGGTGGTACCCCTATAGTGAAAGTCTTTGAAAGTGAAAGATGGTAAAATTCACTACCTTCTATCATTTTCAATTCGAACACCGAAGACATGCTTGTGTATCTATCTAGCTCAGCTATCCATTATTTCCCCCTATAGAAACAATAGGGGTATTAATTTGTTCCGTAATAATCATGTGATAAAGCTTCTTAATGGAGATGGACTATTGAACCATGTTGGCCTAAAAATACTTGTAGGAATTGATTGAAAATTTTTGAACTATTTTTGTCAAAATATTTCTTGTCCAAAGTTAAAGAAAGGGTCTTGTTTTTCTCTGGCTATCATTGATACTAGAAATAACTCAATTTCTTCAATCTAATAGTTAAAAACCTAAGTTCCTTTTTTTTTTTTTTTTGGTAAAAACGGCTACTCATATCATATAGATCGAACGTGAGTACAGCCCTCCAAATCACGGGAAAGCAAAAAATACAACTGTGAAGGGACGTCTGCATCAGACGTCCACAAAAAGACACCTGAGTGCCGAGCGACAAAGGAGGCGACCCAGTCTGCTGCCCGGTTCGCCTCCCTAAACACATGTGCTGCATGGAAGTCAACCATCATCTGAGCCACCCTACGGGACTCTCGGATGAGGGGATGGCCATCCCCAAACCGATCCACACCCCGAATCAAATCAATCACCACCGCTGAATCACCCTCGAGGTACACCCGCTCGGCCCCGGATATCTGCCTCGCATAGGAAATACCCTCCCAAGCCGCCTGCAACTCTGCACCCACCACTGTAAATCCAGGCGTGCGCCGTCCACCTGCTGCGATCAGCCTACCACGATGGTCCCTGATGACAAATCCAACCCCTCCATACAAACCATCTGCCGACCTGCTACCATCAAAATTCACCTTGAGATAGCCAGGGAGTGGGGGTGCCCAAGAAACAAAGGCAAACCATGGCGCTGAAACAGCGTGATGAGCACCCCAGATGTCCCTGACCTGCCCAGAGGTGACTACCGAAGTCGCCCCAATAACCTCCCTCGCAAGCGCCATCGCCCGATCTACCACCATCCTCGGAGGCGCCCTCCTACCCTCAAATATACCGGTATTCCTGTCCAACCATATCTGGTAGGACAGGTACGCCACAAAAATCCCTACCTCAAGAGATCTGGGCCGCCGCACGGAATCTCTCAGCAGATGGATCAGATCCTGCGCCAGCACCACCGAGGCCGGTAACAGTACCGATGAACTCCTCCATATGTCTCGAGCCCTAGGGCACTGCAGCAGAACATGCTCCATAGTCTCCTCGATATCTGCACATATCTCACAATACTGAGAAATCCTCATACCACGCCGCACTAACACACTCCTAGTCGGAAGGCAGCCCCGCGCCACCTTCCATATGAATAGTGCCACACGCGGGTGAATCCGCATCCTCCATATCCACCGCCCCTCCATCTGTCGCACTGGCTCCCTACTGAACACTGCATGAAGATCCCTAGCTCGCACCCGAGATCGTCCCGTCGGTATCCATACTAGCCTATCCGCCTCCCCCCCCGGGGTCGCTCGGGCTAGGACCAACTCTGCCAACTGCTCCCCAAAGACCTCCCGAACCAACTCCTCTCTCCAACACCCTCCCTCAGCATCCAATAAGTCACTGACTCTCCACCCTGCTAATCTCGTCGAGTCCACCATGGTCGGCATACTGCATAGCGGCTCCGCAAACAACCACCTATCCTCCATCACATCGATAGACTGACCATCGCCAATAGCCCATCCAATCTCCGGAAGCACCATCGTGGCTCTGGCACACATCTCCCTCCACATCGGGGAATGACGCCGTCCCACACGCACACCCGATACCAAGGCACCATACTTAGCCCTCATCAACGAGGACCATAGACACTCGGGCTCAAGCACAAATCTAGCCGCATGTCTGGCTGCTAGAACCTCACGCCTCGCTGCCAAGGCTGGAACCCCCAAACCACCACAGCTGGTAGGCTGGCATACCACCTCCCACGACATCAAGTGAACACCACCTCGGCCGCTACTCCTCCCCCATATAAAGTCCCTGAACAACCGCTCCAGGGATCGCAGGAATCTCATCGGGACAATGGCATTGGTAAGCAGATAGATGGGGACTGATGAAAGAACCGAACGCACCAAGGTGATCCTCCCTGCCATAGATAGAGTGTGCATCCGCCATCCCGCTAATCTGCGTCTAATACCAAGCTCACAAGGCATACAATCCCCGCTCCGCAACCGCCGAACAGACAATGGAATACCCAAATACGTCATCAAGCCCACCTGCTCACCGACCCCCAAAGTCTCCAATATCACATGCTTCATAGCCAGTCTGATCTTCGGGCTGAAAATGATAGCTGACTTGGTCAAATTGACCCTCTGTCCTGATGCTGCACAGTAGACCTGAAGAATCTGACCTATAACCCGTGCCGTCTGACGCGTCGACCTGGCAAGAAGCAAACAATCATCGGCGAATAGCAAGTGAGATATCGCAGGGGCCCCAATCACCGGCCTATAAGCCTCCAACTCCTGAGAATCCACTGCCTGGCGTAGGGATCTAGACAAGGCATCTGCACAGATAATAAACAATAGCGGGGAAAGGGGGCATCCCTGGCGCAACCCTCCAGATGACACAAAGTACCGGGACGGCGTACCATTCACCAGAATGGCAAAAGAAGGGATCCGAATGCATCCCATAACCCATCTAATCCACCTCTCATGAAAGCCAAACCCCTGCAAAGACTGCTCCAGGAAATCCCATCTCATCCTATCATATGCCCGCTCCATATCAAGTTTGATCCCCATCAAACTTCCCCTCACCGGGGCCCTACCGAGATCAAACATAAACTCCTGGGCAATAAGCACATTATCAGATATGCTCCGCCCCTCCAGGAAAGCCCCCTGCTCCGGACCAATGAGTCTAGGAAGAACAACTCTCAACCTGGCGGCAATGATCTTAGCCGTAGCTTTGTACAAAGTCGTACAAAGACTAATCGGCCGGTAATGACTCGGCTCCGTAGCGTCCTGCCGCTTCGGAATCAAGGTAATAAAAGTCTGCTGCCAATCTGCCGCCATCACTGCCGTGTCGAAAAACTGCTGAATGGCCGCCGTCACATCTCGTCCTACAATCATCCAATATCTCTGGAAGAACAGCGGCGGGAACCCATCCGGCCCCGGGGCCTTGTCCCCCTCAAGGGACCACATCGTCTCTCTGATCTCTCTCTCCGACACCGGTCTGATCAATGCACCAGTCTCATCCTCAGATACCCCTGTCGACGGCGGTGGTATGCCCACAGTACTCCCTCCTGTAGTCTGCTCGGTCCATCTGGCCCTGAAGAAACTGACCATGATCCTCTGAATCATATCCGGATCCTCTGTCAACTGCCCATCCTCACCCCTGATAGCTCTGACCCTGTTCTGATGCCTTCTAATAACTGTCGCCTGGTGGAAAAATCTGGTATTTCTATCCCCCTCCAAAATCCACTGGACCCTCGATTTCTGTCTCCAGAAAATCTCCTGCTGTCTAAGAAGGCAGTCATGTAGTGACAGAAGCGACCTCAGCTCTACCATCTCCCCCTCCATAAGGCCCCCCCCTGAGCCTCCTGCACCTGTAATCTGGCAATAGCCTCCTCTGACTCCTCGATCCTCCTAAAGATATCTCCAACCTCCTCGCGATTCCATCTCCTCAACCGCCTCCTCGTCAACTCCAATCTCCGGGACACCCGGTACATCGCGTCCCCCCTGACTGGTGTCCTCCAGGCCTCCCTCACCATCCCCCACGACCGCGGATAGCATAGCCACATCTTCTCAAATCTGAATGGGGGTCGAACTGGAATGTGTACATCTGTGCTAATCAGAAGAGGACAATGATCAGACGCTATCCTCGGTAAATGACTCACCCGGTGATCCGGGTAGCACTGAACCCATCCAGCGGTCCCATAAGCTCTATCGAGTCGCTCCCACACTCTAGCCCGACCCTGCTGATTATTGCACCAAGTATACCTAGGGCCCACGAATCCCAGGTCTATCAAACCAGTCGATGTCAGAAAATCCTGAAACTCCGTAATCTTCCTCTCAAAAGTAAACTGTCTACCCCCCATCTTCTCAGAAGGATCTGTAATACAGTTAAAATCACCTGCAACTAACATGGGGTAGCCCACCCTGATCAGCTGAGAAATCTCCTCCCACAGTATACGTCGCACCCTGAAATCAGTACTAGCATACACCGCGGCAAATACCCACGGCCTCATACAACCCTCCGAAATCACCATAATCACCTCCTGGGAACAGACATGGAAAATATCCACCTTACATGGCCCCTGCGCCCATGTAACAATAATACCACCTGATAGCCCTTGAGACTCCACTGAGTAGAATCCCCATGACCTCGGAACCGCTCTCCTAGCTTTCTGTAAGCTCTGTCCCGACAACCGGGTCTCCAAAATTACACAAATGTCCGGATTGTGCTGCTGCACAACCCTCCGAAATGCCGGGGCAAAAGAAGGCTTCCCCGCGCCACGGCAATTCCATAGAAGAACCTTCATAAATCACCCATGGGTTTATCACAACCCCCTCCCCCGGGGTTGCAATCATGGAAAACCACCTCCTCCAAGGTCCCTCCACTAGCCGGCTCCACTGGACTTACCTGCATAACCGCTGCCTTTAATTGGAATAGAATGTGGTTGTGATCCCCTCCATCAACGGATCGTGCCACAGTACCCGATTGCTGTGCCGTGCCACCAGCAACATTGCATCCCGCCACAGTACCCATAACCCCCTCCGTCCCCCCACACGGCAACACACTGGTCCCCCCAGCTCTTCCACCGCCATTAAGGTCCTCACTAGAGCATGGATCCCTCGCCTCCTGTCTCCCAAGAGCACACTCCCCACGGCTTGACATGGGTGCCGTGCCGTGGCCCAAAGAACCGGGCGAAAGGGAAACAGATAACGAGTCAAGCACAGGAGCCTTACCTCGCCTGACATTGTCCGAAGCCGTCCCACGCCGATCCAGCCCGTCCTTACGTCCCACCTCCTCGATCGCACAAAACGGAGGTCGCCGTCCGGCTGCCGAGGGGCCCGCCGCTGCCGAGCTTGCCCTCTTCACTTTCCTTCCAGAGGCCGCCATCATCCCCCGCCGTGATGTGTCGCCGGCCCCCCTGCCATCGCGCTCCGCCCGCGGGGGGCGGTTGCTCGTCGCCGAAAGCGGTGGAGGAGAACTCCAGCTCCTCCGATGGCCCCCAGCGTCCGGCCGACCATTAGCATAGCTCCCCATCGCACTAAGCCCTTTTGACCCAAACCCACGACTGGGGCTTCTGGACCTCTTCCTCGGACTCGGCCCAATCCCACCACAGCCCGGATCAGCATCCGACCCATCCAGTGTATCAGACACCCGGCCCGGTCCAACAGACAGCCCGCACTCACCTGGGCCAGTTCCCCGACCCACAGCCGCACCGAGTCGACCCCGCCCCGACCCGGCGCCTGGCTCGGTATCTGCTTCGGGTTGACTCAGCTCACCCGTGGCCGTCCCCGCACCAGCCATCGTGACGTCCTTCTCCGGCGTCTTCCTCCGCGCCACCTTGGAAGGCTTCTGCCACCCTTCAAGGTCGACCGGTGAGGATACCCCAGAAGAAATCTCACTGGAGCGGGAGGGAGTGGTCACCGGATCCGGCCGAGAGCCCTCCTCAGCTGCCTCCTTCCTCGGCACCGGCTTCTTGGCCACCGACTTATGCCAGGTACGGCTCGTCACCATCCATGGCCCATACACCGCCGGCTCCTCCACAGCATCCGCCACCCCAAGCTCCGGTTCAGCAGCCCCCTGGTCATCCACTCCAGTACCCGTCATCTTCCTCCCCCCTGTCTCCATCGTCTCCCCCAGACCTACCACCGGAGGGAAACGCCCGCACTCCGGCGCCGCGTGCCCGATCCGACCGCACTTGGAGCACGGCGCCGGCAAATTCTCATAGACGAAGCTTTGCCAAAAAGCCTCATCGACACCGCCGGATCTTCCCCTCACCAGCGTTCCGGGTTTAAGGGGGCCAGAACAGTCGAGCTCAATTTTGATTCTTGCGAACCCAAACCTCCGCCCCTGCTCCGTGAATCCATCCAGTGCCAACGGATTCCCAGCTCTAGCAGCGATCTTGTAAATGGTTCCCTTCCTCCAATAGTCGACTGGAAGCCGTGGCAGCCGGAGCCAGACGACCACCCTGCCTACCCCCGTGGCACCGGGCACGAAGTTCGGTCGCCACCTCTCCATCGCCAACAACTGCCCGGCCACCATCCAGGGGCCATTCATCACCGCAGCCTCGCGATCATTCTCCTTGGAAAACCGGAGAACTGTGACCCCATCCATCAGCGGGAAGACCTCCACGGTATAATCCAACTGGCAAACCCTCTTAATCTCCCTCGCGATCCACTCACCTGGCACTGACCTCCCCAAACTTCTTACAATGATCGCCGTGCTCCTCCATTCCGCACGAGCGACCTCCAACTCCTCCTCCGAGATGTCAACCACCTCGGCGGAAAACCTCGCCTGCAAAACCTCCAGCTCACGGGGAGAAGGCTGCTGGCAGGACCACGCCGGCTGCCGAGCAGATCCCCTTGCAACATCCGCCCATGAGCGCTCCTTCATCACACCCCCCCACCCTGCGCAGCAGATCCCCCAGCTTCCCCGGCCACCGGTCGAGCCGAAGCCCCCTTCCGAGGATCCATCCACCCCTCTCCCAACACTGTTCAGCCCCACACCAGGTGTTTGGGAGAAAGCCCCACCCACCGCACGGGAATTGGCGCACCTAGGTACGCATCCCGAGTCACTCTCTCTCTCTCCTCTCTCTCTCTCTCTCTCTCTCTCCTCTCTTTTTCAAAAAGACTCGAAAACCTAAGTTCCTTAGAGATAACAGAGACTACATAGGTTATACTAGACAAGAAAAAAGGTATCCTGTTATCACACAAAACAAAACAGATGAAAATTGCTTTGCAAGGCAAATATCGATTATGAGCAATGGAGCATTACCTGACTATTTTTCCACCCTCAGATCCAACTTATGTTTGAGAACTCCGAAGACAGTGCGGTCCTACACATCACGCCACATGTAGCCACCCAACAGGAATACGCTGTTCGGCACGGACCAGCTGATCCAATCTACAACCATAACAAGAAACGTATCTTTGAGTGTAAAAAATCGCAGACCCAAACAGTACTCCAGGAAGAAACTCATCGCGGAATATTAAAGTGGGACCCGAAAAGGATGAAGCCGCAGAGTCCTTTAGTTGGGTTTGTCTCTCTGGTCCCAGAAATATGCTTTCAATTCCTTGACCGCTGCCCGTACCATATACCTATACATCATACGGTACCTTTACCGCCTACGTCTTCCCCAATGTGTATATATATGGCCGAGAGCCAGACAGCACGAAATAAATCGAAATAAAAAAAATAAGAGCTCCGACTTCGCCCCCCGAGAGCGAGAGAAAGAGAGCGCGAAGGAGAGAAGAAGATAACGGCGAGAGAGAGAGAGAGAGAGGGAGAGAGCGAGAGATAGGGAGAGAGAGAGAGCGCGAGCAAGATAGGGGAATCGAAGAGAGAAGAGAGGAGAAGAGCTTCGAATCTGATCACCGGCTGCGCCGGCGTCTCTAGATCTCCTTATCGGCGCCTCCAATTCCTCGATCTCCGGTCCGGTGAGTGCCCTCGGAATCCTTGTCCCTCGTTTGTCTTATCTCCAATTCGAATTATTGGATATTTGATTGGTTTCTTGCGGTTTTCTTTACTTCTTGATTTGTAACGGTTCATTTTCTCGTGTTCTGGGTTCTTGGTTGGGGTGCTGAAGAAATCTTGTCTTTTTGGATGTTTGATGCAAATTAGGGTTTTGATTCTTGGAGCTGGTTTGGGGATTTGGAGGACAGCGGCGATGTGCATCAACAGCCCGGGAGGAGGGGAAAGCTAGGGTTTTGGTGCTTCGGGTCTGGGCCTGGACCTCTCCTAGGGTTCCGGGTGGAGTTCCATGGGAGATGGAGGAGTCGCGTGTGCCCCCTCGCAGCATATCATGGAGAGATTCCCGATTTCGGAGGCGCTCTGTGGAGGCAACGGTGTGCTTGCTTCGAAGCCCTTTAGACCAGAGAAGAATATGAAGAAGGCCGAGAGGGGAGAGGTGGCGGAGAGGAAGGGAGATTCGAGCGCAGATAAAGCTCGGAAATCGGACGGGAGAGTGAGGAGAGCGGAATTGGAGAAGGGGGAACTTGTGCTGGAGAGGCAGCGGAAGGGGGAATTGGAGGAGGGTGAGTTGCAGAATGGGGAGGTGGAGAAGGGGGAGTGTCGGAATGGGGAATTGGAAAAGGGGGAGTTTGTTCCGAAGAAATGGCAGAAAGGTGAAGTGGAAGCAGGAGAGTTTGTTCCAGAGAGACGGAGAAGAGAAGAGGTGGAGAAAGGGGAGTTGATTCCAGATAGATGGAGCAAAAGGGAATTGGAAAAGGGAGAGGTTGTGCGGGATAAGTGGAAGAGAGGTATGGAATTGGACAAGTCAAGTAGAGGCCGGAAGGTGGAATTGGAGAAGGGCGAATTCATTCTAGAAAAATGGCGGAAGGGCGAGAGAGAGCACTCCCTGGATGACAATTACCGGAGGAAAGATGGTGGTCGCGGTGACAGCAACCACAAGAAGAGGTCTTCTTCAAAGTGGGATGGCAGTGCCCATGAGAGGGATGGTAAGAAATGCTCACGAGCTGCTGAAGAGGAGCCAGGTGAGATCAAGCATGAACATGTCAATGGGAAGAACCGTGATAAGGAGTATAATTGGGGTAGCTGGCCCAAGCGGCATTGCTTGGAGTCTGAGAGCAGCAACCACAAGCACCATTCAGAGTTCAGTGACCAATCGGCATTGAAGAGTCGGAGGAAGTCGGAAGAGAGTAACCGCTCCACTTATCCAGAGAGGTCACATAGAAATGCTTCTTCTTCATCCTTGAGGGTTTCATCTACCAGCAGGTACACTTCTAGGTACCATGAGTCATCATTGGCATCCCGAGGTTGCCATGATAGACAAGGCCGAAGCCCAGGTCATTCTGATCGATCACCGTGTGAGCGAACCCATCACCATGACCACAGGGATCGGAGCCCACGTTACCTGGAGCGGTCCCCACGTGACAGAACTCGCCACTGTGATCACAGGGATCGTACCCCAACTCACTCCGACAGATCTCCACGTCAACGTGCTCGGCATCATGATCACAGAGACCGGACCCCAGGATATCCAGAGCGATCCCCACATGATCGTGGACATGATGTAGATCATCGAGAGTCAAGCAAGAAGAGTAGAGGGAGTGAGAGGCAGCAAAACAGCAGGTATGAGGAAAGGGTGGGGCGTAGGGAGCACGGTGAAAAAGATAACCTCAAGAATAACTCACTTAGGCAAGCAAACAGGAGCACTTGTGACAGAACTATTGAGGATAAACCCAATAAAGATAAGGTGTTGCAGAATTCAAGTAGGCAGCCTAGTGAACCTCCTCCTCCTGTCCTCCCTCCTCCCCCTCCCCCTCCTCCTCCTCCTGTCCTCCCTCCTCCCCCTCCCCCTCCTCCGCCTCCTCTTCCTCAGTCTCAAGTTAATGGGGTTCTTGAAGAGCTACAGTCGATGGAAGAGGATATGGATATATGCGACACTCCACCCCATGTTACTATAGCATCTGATTCCAGTGCAGGGAAGTGGTATTATCTTGATCATTTTGGTATAGAACAGGGACCTTCCAAATTAGTTGACCTTAAAAGGCTTGTAGAAGAAGGGGTTCTTCTTTCTGATCATTTGATAAAGCATGCTGCCAGTGACCGTTGGGTAACTGTTGAAAATGCTGCCTCTCCCATTGTTCCTTTGAACCTGCCCTCTGTTGCTTCGGATGCTGTGACGGAGATGGCAAGCCCTCCAGAAGCCCCTGGGAACTTGTTAGCTGATGCTAGAGATCTTTGTCAGGGGACATCCATTTCAGAATCACAACTGGAGGAGATGCATACCGAAGGTGCTTCAGCTGTACCAGAATTTATTGAAGATTTTCATATTGATAAGAGGGTTGAAGCTTTATTGGATGGTTATACTATTTTAGATGGAATGGAACTTGAGATCCTTGGAGGTAATTTTGTTGAATCTATTGTTTTTAAACTTTTGAATACTTCAGGTACTTGCAACGAGTCGGGTTGTTAATGGGTTGGGTTTGGGCTTATCAGATCCAAATTGTTGAACGAGGCTGGACTCTAAGCCTGGCCCAAAATAGTGCAATAGCCTGGCCCAAATCCTGGCCCACCAACATCCTAAGACTCTATTCACACTCTCTTTCCCTCTGAATTTCAATGGATCATTGCTTGATCACATTTTTTCTGTTTCTTGCGATTCTCATTATTGCAGAAGCATTGAACATGACATTTGAGCGTGTTGATTGGGAGAAATGGGGCCGATCTGAAGGTATGATGCTTAAGCAGTTTTTGTTTTTTGATTTCCTTTTATCTTTGATGGTCCTTTTGTTTATGAGCTAGATCCTTCTATCTTTTCAAGTTGAAAGTTTACTATGGTTTGACTGTCTATTTTATTTTTGTTAATTGTAAAGATTATTTTGTATAGGATACATTATGTATTCAAAATATTCAGATGATGTAAAGATCTGCTTTAGTAGTAGGATTGAATGACAAAACATGATTCATAAAACTGATTTCCTATGACAGGGTCACTATTATATTGTTTTTTTACCCTTGTAGTCCTTTATGTCAAATTTAATGAAACTGTTTTGGTGGATCCTTCTTGCTAGAAGCACTCCTCTCTCTTGTTTTACTTTTTCTTCCTAATTTTTCTGCTTCCTATTTATGGGGCATTGCATTTAGTTTTTTATGCTGATAATTTCATTTTTTATGCAGGTTTCACAAGATTCCAATCTCACAGTTACGGGCTTTCCAAACATCCAAGAGATGATGGAACTGGCAGAGCTTCTGAAAACTTCTCCAGGGATGCTGGTGAAGTTAGACTTGGTGCACCTTCTGAAAGGGATTATGTGATTCCTGTTGGGGGTTCTAGTGATTGGTTTGCTGGCAGGTGGTCTTGCAAGGGTGGTGACTGGAAGAGAAATGATGAAGTTGGTCAAGATAGATCTTACAGAAGAAAGCTTGTCCTCAATGAAGGCTACCCCCTATGTCAGATGCCAAGGTCTCGACATGACGATCCTCGTTGGCACAGAAGGGATGACCTTTACTATCCTTCACGTGTCAAAAAGTTTGACATACCCCTTTGGGCTTTCTCATCAGCAGAAGACAATATTGATAGCAGCGACCCAAGCAAAAGTGGTCTTACAAGCAGATCAGGCCAGGTAAAGCTGTTGGCTCCTAGGGGAGCAAAAGGAACATTGCTTCCTGTGGTTAGGATAAATGCATGTGTGGTTAAGGACCATGCCTCTTGTGAACCTCGTTTGAGGGGCAGAGGCACTGAGCGGCATCCTCCAAGGTCTTCGAGGTCATACTCTGCGAATAGTGATAGAAATTCATTTTATGAAGGTTCTTCTCATTCTAGGAGGCTTCATGAACGGGACTCACAGAGTTTGCACAAATGCAGGACTGTCCTCAATGTTCCTAGGGATCATGTTTGTACTATTGATGAATTGTCAATAGATCTGGGCGATTGGTACTATTTGGATGGTGCTGGTCATGAACATGGCCCATCATCGTATTCGGAGTTGCAGGATTTAGTTGCTAAAGGTGCTATCCTTGAGAAGAGCAGTGTCTTCCGGAAGATAGACAATACTTGGCTTCCAATTACTAGAAACAGAAAGTCTTCAGAAGCTGTTCATCATGAAGAAGACACAACAGTTCCAACTGCATGTTCTTCTTTTGCTGCTGGTCTTATGCAGTCAGAGGTATCCCATGGTGACATAAGCAATGCTTCAGATTCATTTCACAGCTCGCACCCTCAATTTATTGGCTATACACGTGGCAAGCTGCATGAACTTGTCATGAAATCATACAAAAACCGGGAGTTTGCTGCAGCTATAAATGAGGTTTTGGATCCATGGATTAGTGCAAAGCAGCCGAAGAAGGAGATGGACAAGTGCATTCCATTTAACTCTTCTATCACAAGGAGCTCTACTGTTCTAGTTCATGACTTGTCAGGAGACAGTTTTTGGAGATCAGGTGTGTTATGTCTTTGATCTTGTGGGAGGGTTTGTTTTTGCTCTTTTCCTTTCTATACCTTCATTCCTCTATCATCCAGGCATGTGTCCGGACATGCTTGTGGGCCTAAAGTCAAACCAGACCTAACTGTATATCCAGAGTAGTGGCCTATGTGCTTTGTGGCTCCAAAATAGACTTTTATATTTCCCCCTCTTCTTTTGTTTCTCTATTATCCAAGCATGTTCCTCGATGTGCTTGTGCATTGACGTTTTTTCACATGCTTCTGGATGTGGGTTAGAACCTGACCTGGTCATATATCCAGGGAAGTGGCCTACTATCTTTTTGGGTGCAACATTTATTGTATATACATGTGCATGCTTGTTTATACATAATTGCTTGTTTGTAAACACGCACATATCATACAACTATGTGTTTCATTCATGGATGAGTGCGTTCATATCTGGATTTACACATGCATGCTCAGAGAGATATTGATAGGTGCTTTTCCTCTTGGTTGCATCAACTTCATTTACTTTTGACCACTGCTCTGGTTTTTCATAAGACTGAATTGCATTGGACCAGTTTCTGGTTTGGCCATTTTTGTATCTTAAGGCTTTTATTTTCTGCTTATTTAAGCATTGTGAGTTTAGTTCTCTGTGCATGGTGAGCATTTGTTTTAGTTGCTCTCTGCTTTCTAATACCCTACTTATCTACCTCAATGCAGAGGAGGGGGCATCTCGTTCTGCAAAAAGAGCACGACCGCTGGCTGATGAAAGTGATGGAGATTATGAAATGGAAGATGATTTACTTGCTGGTCAGAAGAATGACTGTTCTTTTGAAGAATTGTGTGATGAGGCTGCTTTTATTGAAGATATTGGTACTAGTTCTGAAACAGAAAATGAGAGCTGGGGCCTACTGAATGGCCATGTATTAGCTAGGGTCTTTCACTTTTTAAGAGCCGATATGAAGTCATTAATCTCCTCTGCTGCTACCTGTAAACGCTGGAATGCAATAGTAAAGTTTTACAAGAATCTGTGCAGACATGTTGATTTGTCAAATACTGGTCCCAGATGTACTGATTCCATGTTTCGTAGTATTATGGTATGCTTCCAAGTCAGTTTTATCTTGCTGTTGTCTTGTTATTTATTGCCTTAACACGCTACTTTCAACTGGTCTTGCAGGGTGGTTATAACAAGAAATATGTAGCATCTCTTTTCTTAGCAGGGTGTACTAATATAAGTGCTAGTGTTCTGGAAGAAGTCCTCCAGCTATTTCCCTGCATATCTTATATCGATATCAGAGGATGCAATCAGTTTAATGATTTGAAACCCAAATTTCAGAATATAAAATGGATAAAGAGCTTCAGTTCGAGCAACATCAAGAATAATGAGGAATCACATTCAAAGATAAGAAGCCTCAAGCAAATAACCGAGAAAAGCTACTCAATGTCTAAAAGTTTTAGGGGCTTAGGCAGTCTACTTGATGATTCTGATGAGCTAGGAGATTTTGGTTATAATGAATCCAATTTGGTGGATAGAAAGGATTCTTCAAGCCTTCCGTTCCGGCAGGGCTTCTATAAGAGAGCCAAGGTACGTGATGCTAGAAAGTCGTCAGCAGTTCTGTCAAGGGATGCACAGATGAGGCGATGGCTGCAAAGGAAAGCTGAGAGTGGGTACAGGAAGATGAAGGAATTTATTGGCAACAGTTTGAAGGCCATCATGAGGGGGAACAAGTTTGAATTCTTTATACCCAGAGTACTACCAACAGTACCTTAACCATTGTAGAAGTCCTAATTTCTGCCAGTATGAAAGCTTACCTGTCCATGTTCTTACCAGTGTTCAATTTTGATATTACAGGTTGCAAAAATTGAAGACAGGATGAGAAGTGGTTATTATGTTCGGCATGGTTTGAGTTCTCTCAAGGATGACATCAGTCGAATGTGCCGGGATGCCTTTAAGTAAGACTGCTTGTTTTTCTGATGCATTTGGATTGTAACTAATGTTGAAATGAAATTACTGTTATTTTGTATGAAATTTCAAAATGTGATGCCTGATTGTGCCCCCTTGGGGGTTTGATTGTATTTATTATGCTTTATTCCCCTTTTATTTTGAGGTTTCCTGAAAGTGGCTCTTTGAGTTTCTCCATTTTTTTTGTAGACATACTGATGCTCTTTTTCTTTAGTTTCTTTTTTTAAAACTATTTTATAAAAAAAAATGGTCAAATGATGTGCACATTATTGCAGAGCAAAGAATCGGGGTGATGCTGGAGATATGAAACAAATTATCATGTCATTTATCCAACTGGCAAAGAGATTGGAAGAGAACCCTCGGTTAATCAGTGAAAGAGATGACATGTTCAAGACACTAAAAGACAGCTCAGATTCAGGATCATATTCATCAGAATCTAAACTTAGAAAGAAGCAAAACAAAGTTATAAGTGAAAAGAAGGGCATAAATAGGAGTGTTAACACATCCTGTGCCAATGGTGGAACAGACTATAGAGCTTATGCATTTGACCGAGAGATCAAAAGAAGCCTCTCTAAATTGAAGAAAAGGGACATGGATTCTGACAGTGAGACATCTGATGACCATGAAAATGATTTCTCTGAAGAAGCTGATAGAGGTGAAGATGAGAGTACTGCTTCGGATACAGAAAGTGACTTGGACCTGAATTCAGGAGGGATGTGGGATATAAAAGGAGATGGGTATTTTAAAATGGATGATTCTTTTGATTCCATCACAGACGACCGTGAGTGGGGTGCTCGTATGACAAAATCAAGCCTTGTTCCACCAATTACTAGAAAATATGAAGTTATTGACAAGTATGCTATCGTAGCAGATGAGGAGGAAGTGCAACGAAAGATGCAAGTTGCTTTACCTGATGATTATTCTGAAAAACTGCTTGCACAAAAGAGTGGTATGGAGGAGTCAGATATGGAAATCCCTGAGGTGAAGGATTACAAACCCAGGAAAATGTTAGGAGTTGAAGTCCTAGAGCAAGAGGTATATGGTATAGATCCTTACACGCATAACCTTCTTCTTGATTCTATGCCAGAGGAGCCTGATTGGCTACTTGCTGATAAACATAAGTTCATTGAAGAGGTATGCTGAGGGAACTGTTGGTCTTTCTTTTGCATTCTTCATGTGGATACTTGTTGCTTGCGAATCTTACCTAAGAATTTTCTTTTCAGTTGCTTCTTTGCACTCTGAATAAGCAAGTCAGGCATTTCACTGGTACTGGAAATACACCAATGGTCTATCCTTTACAGCCTGTTGTTGAAGAAATCCAGAAGGATGCAGAGGATGGAGGTGATATACGCATTGTAAAAATGTGCCAGGCCATATTAAAGGCCATTAGGAGTCGTCCGGATGATAATTACGTTGCTTATAGAAAGGTACACTGTTACCTGTAAAATATTTAAATGATGCTTTACTCCATTTGACCACTATTTACTCTTAGTTACTTCTGTCAGGGGCTTGGAGTTGTCTGCAACAAAGAAGAAGGTTTTGGTGAAGATGATTTTGTTGTTGAATTTTTGGGAGAGGTATTCATTATTTAGCTGTTTCACATGATCTTTTTCCCTTACAACATCTTTACTTAACGATGAATAATTATAATCTTGAGGGGGTAATGCCACAGTGAGTTTTAGCATAGTTGCATGTCATGTTAATAGGACAGCTATGGAATTCTTCTCAACTTCTTTTTCTGTTTCATATAAATGAGGATCAGTTCATGATGAAATGCAGTTTTCAGAATATGAGCCCATTTATGTGTTTGACAAGACATGGTTGGACACAATTGACTTGCATTAGCTTTATTACCCTGACTTATTTTATTTTATTTTTGTAACTATTGCAATTTCTTTGCAGCAATTTTGCATAATGGTACATAATGTGATGGGTTTTAGCATCACAGCTTACTATCCATTGACATGCATATCAAACACCTTTCATCATTTTTCATCATCTGCATATTTCAAGTGTAATCAAGCCCCTATATTGTAAGCTCAAGTTTCAGTCTAACATCTGTTAATCATTAACATTCTCACTTGCACTGACCTACATTTAGTGGAGCTCAATTGTTTTACTTGTAGGATGTTATGTTTGTTGTGTCTTTGTGGCTCATTCATTTCAATACTATATAAACTACATTTGAATAATTAATTTTCATTGTTGAAGAGTGCCTGAAATTATTCTTATGAATTATTAATTAGCAATTTATGAAATATTAACAGCTTAATGATAAAATATTGTAAATTAATTAGTGAATAAGTTAATCTTACCAATGTTTCTTTTTTGTTGGTTCATGTGTATGTGTGTGACTGCCTGTGCGCTGCATGTTTTTTTTTTATATTTTCGATTGTCCTTTTCCTAAGTGAATTTCTAATGCTTTCATTCTGTGTCCTACCTGCTTCTAGTCAAATTTTGGAAACCTCTGACCTCTATATTGTTCCCAAATACTGAGCTTGCAAGACGTGACTGTAAGTATGTGGGTTTGTCGGACTCTAGTTACTCTTTGAGCATGCAAAATTCCCCTAGTTGTTCATATTGCCTCCCTCCATCTTCATGGATGTTGTGTGGCAGTTCTGTCAGAGATCAAGTTCGGAATGCATCTATAATCTCCATCAGAGCTTGACTTAAAATTATATATATATGTATGTATCTATGTATGTATGTATGTATATGTATATGTTCTTTAATAACCATTAAATCTGCCAGAAGTAAGATTGGATAAAATATTTTTGGTGATACCTGTCTTACTAATGAGGTCATTGTGAAGATAAGTTTTCATATGGTTTGCAATTTTTCATATGGTTTACTCGCTTGTATAAATCTCCCAACATTTGTACACTTCCATGCTTTTTCACCTAGGTGCTTGAGATTCATTTTTTAGTATCATATCTGAATAGTAACCATCAAGTTATAACCAATCTATTTGGTCTCAGTTGACTAATCTTTCTGCACCATCTGTATTATGGACAAAGGTTGATTCAGCATTAGTTTTTCTTAGCCTTTCACAAGACTTGTGTTGTGGTATTCCCATAATGTCCTGTCTCTTTCAAAAGACCGGTTTTGGTTGAGACCAAGGATCGCCGAACCGGTACTAAGCGCCATACTGGTCGATGCCTGGTACGGTTCGGTATCGGTTCGGACCGAATTGAATCGGTACTGAACCGGTTGGGCGTGTGGCGTGTGGCGTGCAACATTATTGCCACAGCTGGCCACTGGCCTCGACTCGGTGCGAACTGGTCTTCGCACCGAGTCCGAGTCAAACCAGACGGAACCGTCTGGTTCCGTCCGGTTTCAGCTGGTATTATTGAGGTGGGGGCCGGAACCATTTTCTTATAGCGAACCGACCTGGTCAGAGACTGGGTCGGCTCGGTTCGGGTTGAACCGGGCGGTACGACCCGGTTTGGCAATCCTTGGTTGAGACTGCCTCTTTGTCGTTCGCAATGATTATGTAGAAAGTGACTTGTATATGTCAAGTGCCTATGAATTTAGGTGTTCATAGTTCTTATCTATAATCGTTTTCTTTAGACTAGTTAATTGTCTTATTGTGTTGTATACACATCTCAACATTCTTCTGTTTACTGTTTTTATGAATTATTGATGTACCAATTTATATATCTATCTCATAATTTAAACAATAAATTTTAATGCAAAAGCCACCTCTAAAACTCCTGTGCATTAATTAAATTTCCATATTTATCATGTCTTTTAGTTATTAATTTTTAAAATTTAAAACAACCAAACTTGAGTCTCAACTTGCTTCTTTTTTAGCTGTTTGAGGATAAACATGAATCTCAAAACTCTGGCCTAAGATTGACCCAACATTTGCTCTGAAACCATTATGATAGCTGAAAATGCAGACAAGCTGGAGACCTTTTGGACATCAATTCAAGAAGCCTTTGCATCTCACTTGTACACCTTGGTTTTTCTTTTTCCTGTTGGCTTTCTAGAATCCAGCCCTTGTTATAATATATTGCACATGAAACTGACGCACATTGTTACTACAATTTTAGCTTCATCTGGGAGCAGTTAAATGGTGATTGTATTCACAATGTGGCTTTTGAAGCTTCAATTAGGAGCAGTTAAACGGTGACTTTGTATTTACAAAGTGGATTTGAAGATGATTTTTTGATCAATATTTTCAGGTTTACCCAGCTTGGAAATGGTTTGAGAAACAGGATGGAATTAGATCTTTACAAAAAAATAATCAAGATCCAGCACCTGAGTTTTATAACATCTACCTAGAGAGGCCAAAGGTGTTTTTTGTCTACATTTTTCTATTAAGTGATTTTTTTTCTTTGCTACTGGTTGCATATTCCTGACAGCTGATTGACTTGCTATTTATATGACAGGGTGATCGTGATGGATATGATTTGGTTGTTGTTGATGCCATGCACAAGGCGAACTATGCAAGCAGAATCTGTCACTCTTGCAGGCCTAACTGTGAAGCAAAGTAAGCTTTCATGTTTTAACTTCCATTCTGGTTAACTGATTTATTTCTCTCTTCCTTTCTCTCTCGTGCGAGAGCAGGAAAACAATTGATCAAGTGACATAAATAATAGGCTATTGAAATGGCAACAAAAGCACCATTATAAACATTTCTAGTCTGGAACTGGCTATTCTTTCATCTCTTATTTGGTATGAGTGATTGGAGTTTCATTTTGACATCCTCAAAGTGTGTGTATGTGTGTGTGAGAGAGAGAGATTTGGATATGTTGCATCTACTATTCGAGCTTCATTGTACATTTACTTGGTTCTGAACAAAGGCTAAACCAGTTGAATTTAGCCGGCGCCAAAATCGGAGCTGGGTCTTGTGCATCTGTATGAGCTTGGTTTTCAGTATCTTCCCTTTTTTTACTATTAGTCTAGCTTATGTGGTAACCTAGATAACTCCATCTGCCTAATCGGGAGCTAGTCAGATCCTAAAAAACCTTAACATTATTTATCCTTATTTCTTTGCTTTGATCTTGTTTCCCTCGTTTTAGACCATCTTAATAATTGATTTTGTTATTTTAGCAAGTTTGATGGATTGTCCCCATTGTTAAATAAGGATTTTTATCATTAATGATAAAGATGAGGGCCATGGTAAGAGTTGGAGAACTTTATGACTCTTCTGTTATGCCAAGATGTGACAGAAAATTAAGCAAAAACCAAAGTTAACTTATCCCTAACACCTTGCACGAGAAGAATCAAATATCAATATACTCCCTCCCATCACCCCACCCCAATTAAAAGAAGAGAGAGAAAAAAACAAGAATCCCTGCATAGCTTAGGGAGGTCAGTAAAGATTAGTTCATTAATTTTCATGTGCGCAACCTTCAGAAGTTGCTGACAGAGTTTTTTTTTTTTAAGAAAAAAAATCTCTTCTCAATTACTAAAAGTAATAGTGTCTACCTAAAAAATCTGTATTGGCTTAAGTATATTAAAATTCATTCAAGTTTTCTTAATCAGCATTGAAAATCTCTGTCAAGAGGTACAAATAGGCCTGTGATGGTACCAGCCAACTAGCTTGATGGATGCAGCTAAGCAATTATGAGGATTGGACAGGCTTTGCTAAACCTTGTAACGTAAAAGGCAGCTCAATGCACGAGGCTCTAGCCATTGCAGTGTCTGGGGAGAGTAAGATGCATGCAGCCTCACCCCCACATATGGAGAGGCTATTTCCGTGATTTGAACTTGTGACGTCCAGGTGGAGCAACCTTACTATTGCACCAAAGCTCACCCTCACTAAACCTTTTAACCTGACCTAACTTAATCCCTTTAACGTGAGTTTGAGCAGGGATATGTTATTTCTTGTTGAGTATAAGTCAGCCAATAATTATTGACTAGTTGAGTAGTTTTAGTATGTCTGTTGACAAAATGTGTAGTTATTATAAGGGGAATTGATAGAGATGTTATCAAATATTGCGAGTGCTCCTATTATTTCGTATCTTTGTAAAACTAATCTTATGTTTGTTGTTATAGCCCCATACAACTGTTAAGAAGTTTCTGTCTTATGACTACGCTACCATATGGAAAGATAAAGGATAATTTGGGGACCTTCAGTTCTGTGTGTCTGAGCATGTTAGGTAGGTCTGGTCAATGGTCAAATTTAAGACCCTAAATATGTAACAATCTTGGGAGATAGACTTTAAGTAAGTGACTTGTGCAAACCAATAAATCCAACCAAATGGGGTGATGGGTTGGGTAATAAGCTGCTACTCTAGTAATCAGAACAGGTGAAGCCGTGAAGCCCATACACACCTAAGTGTATATTGTTTTAGTTTAACATGATTTGACTTGTTTCCACCATTGGTTCTCATTTTTTGAGATCTTCTTTTCATTGTAAGCCATGCAAAGCTAAAAAGGTGAGCATGATGACTTGTATGATTGGAATTTGACTAAAGAATTTGTCTAGAAATGTATAAAACATCCTGCTTCCTCATCTTTTTTGTTACATCTTCTAAATGACTTTTATAATTTTCTTATTTCTTAAAGATTTGATGAACAATTTGTGAATGATGTCTTGTTTAATTGTTTTTTTAACCAATTTCGTGCAGCAATTCTTTAGTGCCTTTTATTTTGCTTTCTGTTTTTTCTGTCACGAATTGTTGCATTGGCTAGGCTAATCTCAAATCTTACTATATCATTGTTGATTAGAGCCTTACTGTTGGGAGTATCCAGAAAAAGAATATCACCACAAAAAATACAGTCTCTCTCTCTCTCTCTCTCTCACGAATGCACACATGTGTAATCTTCAACTGAAGTTTTGATACGATGCTTTCCTAGAATCCTGACTTATGTAAAACTTCTGTAGTTGCAACGTATGTATGGATACGTGGGTCCATGCTTTTGCATCCAATAGGTGGTCTTATGCACAATGCTTCGTCACAGCTCATCTTTTGAATATGCTTGGTTTTGAGTTAACATTCCTAACGAGTTGCATTGGTTTCTCACTCTTTCTCTATTCCTTTAAATCTTGTAAATTAACCACAACCAACAAGCTTTAGCTTAACTATTTGAAGTTGGCACCATGAATCCGCATGTGTCATGTTTTTCTACTTAGGGCTGTATATTTGTGCAGTAGATGCTTGCATGCAAAATTATTATTCATAGCCCTTCTCTGGACTGTTTGTTTCATAGCCCTTCCCTGGAAACGTGGTTGTGGATCTTGTCAGTTTTATATTTGTGCCATAACCTTAAAATGCAAGGCTCATCCCATTGACTCAGACTCTGAATCCTAATGCAGCTTTCATTCTGAAGTGACCCAGGCAGCACCCTCTACTAAAGCAAAGCGTTCTTTTTAATCCTTGCTTGCAAATTTGATCCTCAATATGTTAGGTCTTCTGTCTGACATTTTAATTCAACTCTGAGCTCTGTTCTTGCCAAGACTGCCTTTTTTTCCCTAATGCCTATCGTCTCTCATTTTCTTTTCCTTTTTTTTTTAATTGGCAGAGAACCTTCTTTGGTTCTCGAATTAATCCCTATCTTCCAGATTTACCGGTTCCATCATAGCATTCTTATATCTCTCCTATGCTGATTACATCTGCATGGTTTCTTATCCATTTTCAAATATTTTGTGTGCATGGCACTTATGGCCTTATTGTTTTCATAAACCCGGCCTCGATCACCCTGTTCTTGTTTTATCGAGTATATTATATATCTAACCATTCTGCTACATAATAATAGCACATGAAAAGAAAGATGAACATGGTGTTCTGTTTGTCATGTGACATTTCTCTATTTGTTTATGAGATATATGTTACTTCCTAATTACTAACAATTATCTAAGTTATTTCTAAACAGGGTTACTGCTGTGGATGGTCAATACCAAATAGGAATTTATACTGTACGTCCAATTGGTTATGGCGAAGAGATCACTTTTGACTATAACTCTGTAACAGAGGTAGGTTTCTTCTTTGATATACTTTTGGGTCATTGCAGATAACATCCTATCACTGATTCCACATTTTTTTAATTGTGCAGAGTAAGGAAGAATATGAAGCATCGGTTTGTTTGTGTGGAAGTCAAGTTTGCAGGGGTAGTTATCTGAATCTGACTGGTGAAGGTGCATTTCAGAAGGTAAAATTATCAAAACAACTATGATATGAAATTATCTTCATTTTGTCTATTGAAAATTGGTATAGATTAAGTATAAATTTTAATTCTAGATAGTTAATATTGTTCGAAAGTTTCCAACATGTTTGAGTTTTTGAGTATCCAATGTTGATCTTATTTAGTGGTTTTTGATGTCGTTCTTTTCGATTCAGATTTTAATCACTGAATTATTCTGAACTGATTGTGGAAATACATCAGGTATTGAAGGATTGCCATGGGGTGCTAGACCGACATAAATTAATGCTAGAAGCTTGTGAAGCCAATTCTGTTTCCCAAGAAGACTATATTGATTTGGGAAGGGCTGGTCTGGGAACTTGTTTGCTTTCTGGGCTGCCTGATTGGCTTGTTGCTTATTCAGCTCATCTGGTAGTTACTTTTGCTTATCTCTAATTTACAACTTGTTAATATGTCAGCTGAAGTGCACTTTTAATAAATGAAGGTGAGGTTTATCAACTTTGAGAGAACAAAACTTCCTGAAGAGATTCTCAGGCACACCTTGGAGGAGAAGAGAAAATTCTTTTCTGATATATGTCTCGAGGTTGAGAAAAGTGATGCTGAGGTTCAGGTATATGCTGAGCTCTACCCCCCTCTTGCTTGCTCTTGTTTATGTGTGACTGGTTATCTTGCTCAGTGTACTAAATTATTTTCATGTAATGGGTCAGGCTGAGGGTGTTTACAATTCGAGGCTTCAAAATGTCGCACTAACTCTCGACAAGGTGATAATTTTTTGCTATAACATGTAGTTCCTTTTTCTTTGGCTGAGTGAAATTTTACAACAGAAAGTTAGGATGATGGAGGTTGATCAAGGTTTCTTTGGGTGTGTTTTATTTAACAAGCTAATTCTAATGCAGGTTACCAAAGGCATTTTAGATAAATTTCATCAATATACATGTGAATTTATAGGTTACTGAACTGGTAGAAAATCAAGTGAAATTGCTGTAGATAAAACAATGAAACATATTTCTTGTAAATTATTTACTTGCTTTGGCCTATAGTATATAGAAGTGATTGCAACTTGCTGTTAGGGGGTTTATTTTTCTGGGTCATTGGTCTCAACCTTATGGATTCATATTAAATTACTGATGTGGTCTATCCTATCAGAAGACTGCTGGATGTTGTGTTGTGTTATTCTTGATATATGGTTTTGTAGCATTTCTTTTCATAATATAAATTTTGATTATCAGAGTCAGGCATGGTATCCGCACAATAAAATGTCTTATCCATGTTCAAATACACACACACACGGATACATAGATATGCACATACAAAACATGCATACATATGTACATGCATACGTACATATATTACATATATTATAGATATATGTACAAGTGAAATTGCTGTAGATAAAACAACGAAACTTATTTCTTGTAAATTATTTACTTGCTTCGGCCTGCAGTATGTAGAGGTGATTGCAACTTGTAGTGGGTTTATTTTTCTGGGTCATTGGTCTCAAGCTTATGGATTCAAAATTAATTATTGATGTGGTCTATCCTATCAGAAGACTGCTGGATGTTGTGTTGTGTTATTCTTGATATATGGTTTCTTTTCATAATATAAATTTTGATTGTCAGAGTTAGGCGTGGTATCCGCACAATCAAATGTCTTATCCATGTTAAAATAATATACACACACACACAGATACAAAGATATGCACACACAGAACATACATACGTACGTATGTACATACGTACATGCATACATACATATATTATAGATATATTTATGTATATATACACATCTATTATGTTTCAATTTGTGATACATATGGGAATAATATAGCGATGTTATGTACCTATGATATTTTTAGTGTTCTAACTCTATTAGTGCAAGATTCATGACCTACTTGCTGATTTAGTTTATAAGAAAGCCTAATTCATGTGCTCTCTGTATTCCATGCCGCAGGTAAGCTATGTTATGAGATGCATGTTTGGGGAACCTAAGAAAGCTCCACCACCCTTAGAGAAGCTTAGCCCTGAAGGCTTAGTTTCAGTCCTTTGGAAAGGGGAAGGTTCACTGGTTGAGGAGCTGCTTCATTCCATGGCCCCCCATGTGGAAGCAGATCTACACAGTGAGCTCAAGGCCAAGATTCATGCTCATGATCCATCTGGTTCTGATAATCTCCAGAGAGAACTTCGGAAGTCTTTATTGTGGTAAGTCTAATGCTGAAGGGCATTCTGGTTCTCATATTTGTATATTTACAAAATCCTTTAGCTATTTTTTGTCCATGTTCCAGGCTAAGGGATGAGCTGCGAAACCTTCCTTGTACTTATAAGTGCCGCCATGATGCTGCCGCAGACTTGATTCACATATATGCCTACACAAAATGCCTTTTTAAAGTTCAGGTATGTTTCTTGCTCTTTCACCAACTTCCAAATAATTACTACAAATTTTACAACATATTAGGGACTATTGTTTTATCACTTGGACTGGCTTTGATAAATAATGCAATCTCAACATACAGGAGTACGCGACTGTAAAATCTCCGCCAGTTTACATCAGCCCTCTTGATTTAGGTCCCAAGTATGCTGATAAGATGGGGTCTGGTTTCCAGGAATACTGCAAGACATATGGTGAAAATTATTGTTTAGGCCAGCTAATCTATTGGTATAGCCAGACGAATGCAGACCCAGATTGTAGATTGGGAAGAGCTTGGAAGGGTTGCTTGTCATTGCCCGACATCTCCTCCTTTTATGCGAAGTCTCACAAGGCACTGCAAGAGCATGTCTATGGCTCAAACACCTTGAGATTCATGTTGTCACGAATGGTGAGTGCCTTCCACAACTGTCTTCCTTGCCATTTTGTTTATGGTTTCTTTATAGATCATTTGACTGCTTTCTGTTTACATGATTTTGTGGCCAAAAAATGGTAGGTTTCTTCGCTGCCAACAGGCCTTAAGTTTTCAAGGCCAACTTGTTGAGGAATTTGGCGCCAACTTATAGGGTTAACGGCTGATTGAGTTGGTCATATTCGTTTTTTAACTTTGATATTTCAAACCTTGATCCACCTATTCCACATAAATGGAATAAGGCTTGAGTAGATAGCTGATTAGTCAGGGGTGTAGATTTTCTGAATAAAAATAACCAGAAGGTACTTGTTTATCTGGTTATATTGTTAGGAAGCATTTCCATGCTTCTAATATTGCATGAAGCATCTGATAAAATAATGTGGGATTGGACCTGTGAAACTGCTACTGCTGACCGTTTGCTCTGAAGCTATCTATGAAGCAAGTTACTCTTATTATTGATATATTGAAATTTGATTGATGGTTGTATCAGGAGAAACAGCCGCAGAGACCATGGCCTAAGGACCGGATATGGGTGTTCAAGAGCAGCCCCAAATTTTTTGGTAGTCCGATGCTGGACGCCGTGTTGAATAAGTGTCCCTTGGACAAGGAGATGATGCATTGGCTGAAGACTAGGCCGAATGTTTTCCAAGGCGCATGGCATGGGTGACACAGGCAACTTTGCCTCTATTTCTGGAGCAACCATTGACCACATTCTTTTGTTTCCTTCACAGCTTCCCCTTCTAATTCTGGGGGTTTGGGTTTCATTGCACGGCAGCATTCTCCCCCCAATGTACAGTTTTTCTCCCCTGTAATTTGTATTGATTATTTAGGTCATTGGTTTAAGGTAGCGCCTTTTCTGCTCAAAGTTGGCCTTTTTCTCATCACTTCCATGTGTGTACTGACGCATGTTGTACAAAACTTAGTTGATATGAAAAGGGTGGGTAGCTTCACGGGCATGATCTTTGTTCTAGAAATAATAAGCACTATTTTTTTTTTCTAGACGACAGAGGTTGTATGGATATTGTTTCCAGCTGCTGATTCATGCAATTGGTTGTAAAGTGTGTCAGATTTTGCTGATCTGGCTTTTAGATAAATCCTGATCATTCTAATGATTTTGAGTGAACATCTCATGACCTCAGTCAGCTATATTTTATGTGGTAGGGAGATTATAGTAAAGAGCAGTAAATTTAAGTTGGAAGGAAGGTGTATAAATGAATTATCTGGCTTTTAAATAAATACTTGATCTGTTAATAACATGGTATGCCGTACCGAAAGGTATTGGATCTATCGTACTTATTTGGTTTTAGCACCAGTGGCATATCTTTGTACGAAAAAAACCGCTGTATCGCATGGATATTATGCTGTATCGTATGGATATTATGCTGGTATGGTATCAGTACGGAATTCGGTACCAAAATCATCAATTTTCATTAATAATGTTGAGTGAACATACCATGGCCTCAATCATCTTTATTTTACATGCAGGAAAATTATAGGAAAGAGCAGTAAATTAGAAAGGTAAATGAAAAATGAACTATCCAAAAACAAATTATATTTTGGATGGAAATGTTGGAAGACACTATTTGTATCCTATTTGTTAGCTGTGCACGTGAGGAAAAAGGAATGAAAATGAGGTGGGAATGTGTTAATTGGAGGCCGGATTGAATAATGGTTCAGATTGGTTATGGCATTATGTTACCAAAGTTGGCAAGGTGGAAGGCTAGCGGGTTCGGTTCCTCGTCTGAATTTCTTGATCAGGATTGAGATTGGCTAAATCCATAGACGATCACTTGAAATCCCAGTTTAATAAAATTTATGTTTGATATAATTTTAAGATTATTTTTTTTTTGAGTCATGTGGTAGAAGTCTGTCTTTATTTTATTTAATTCAATAAAATTCTACATTCAAGCCTAAGCAAGGAATTGTGGATATGTATAAAGAATACCCATGTCATCATTTTGTGATGCATGTATTGGCTTCATTCTAAAAGAAAAGGAAAAATAAAATAGAAATTCAATTTCTTTTAATGGTTGAAAAGAAATAATCTAGAAGGTTGATGGTTGCAAGGGGACTGAATTTAGATATGGATTAGAAGGTTTTTGTCAAATCACTTCAAGAATAATTCAAATGCAAATACTTAAAATAGATGGACTACTCTCATTTCAAGAGGAGGATATCTAGATCCATACTATTGATTATTGATCTATACCATTAAAAATACCTAGAGACTAAAACATATGTTTTGATGATCTTTAACCTATATATCAAGTGGTTCAAAAATACATGGTTAAAATTGATTAGAATTTTCTATAATCCAAGCATTAGATTTTCGATATATATATATATATATATATATATATATATATATATATATATATATATATATATATATATATATATATATATATATATATATATATAATAACATGTATGAATCGTAATTAATAAGTTGAATTTTTAATCTAAGTAATTTTTTTATACATTTTAACGTGCTAGTAGAATGAAAACTATTTATTTTTATATCTATTCGATGCATAAGTTAGATACCTTGAATTTTAGTTTCTAAGTATTTTAAGTGGCATAGATCATAATCAAGATCTTTGATTTTTAGTCCATTGCTACTTCAAAATATATAATTGAAAGAATGGCATGTAGAACATCATGAACACTTTCTGATCCCTTGCGCATTAACTCTCTGTCTGTAGCTATGGGACCAGTAATGCTCGAGTTGTTGATGGGTTTTATACAAAAATTTTGTGTTATTTTTGCTACATGCATGGTGGTCATCTATAAAAATATTAAAATCTGTTAAAATATTTGTAGAAGAATAGAAAAACAAAAGAAAAAAAAAGAAATATAATTTTATTTTTATGTTCCATCATATTCGGTATGCTTAAAGAGTTATATATATACTCGTGTACATACTCTATATAAACGATTTAAGCATTAAAGGGCACAGCCAGAGTCAATCAGATAAGTTTTTACCTTTTATTTGTTATCTTGCAGAGCCACTGAGATGGTCCATATCGACGCCTTAGGATCAATAGGAATACATATACATGCATATGTATATGTGTGCATGCAGGCACATGCACGCATATACGTGTGCATACATGCACACATACACCCACACTCCCTGCTCTCTCTCACTGCAACGTCACTACATTTCATGATTTGAATTGCCTGTGGCATGCACAATCTGAATTCAAATGTTTGCGTGAATCTTTTTTTCATACCTTTTTTTCTCCTTATTGCCATTAATGGAGGAAATTTAGTAGAAAGTGCTCACCATCCGGCTGCATATCTAAGTTCGAGATCGGCATTTTACTTCCATTCATATTACGAGCCACACAACTTGCTCAAAAGTTTGCTTATTCTTTTTTCCGTAAACTGACAAACTTAATATCCTCATGAATATTTAGGAACTCAATGTCGATTAAACAGATGATGACCTCCTGATTTGTATTCTCAATGAATGCTTATCGAGGATGGAAGCCTTCACCCACAACTCCGGGAGCTGTTGCACCAGAAATATTTCCACAGAACTTACTACTGCTAACTGTCAATCTAGCTCGGAGATTTGAAGGCATCCTGGGGATTGTTTGGAAGTCCATTGGCAGATATCAAAACTCGTAAGCATCTTGGGGATTGGATGTTTTTATATATATAATGTCAAATATGATATTAAGTCATTGAAACTCTGTTTATCTTGTTTTAGCTTTGGAGCTGAAATGAGTTTTTGACGAGCCAAGCTTGAGCTACACATGAGCAGCTTGCTCCATTTGTAGCGAATTAAGCTTTGATGGGGTATTTAATGATCCAGATGTCATCCATTTTCAAAAGGGAGCATACTTCTGGTCAAGCATTACCAACCACCGCTTGTCGGCTATAGAAAGTAGGTGGGTTGCGGATCCAGAGATTGCACCCTTATCCTTACGAGGTCCGGTCTGCGTTCCCCATCTGAACCGATCCGAGCCATCAACATTTCGACCCCTCATGCTCGAGTCGCAACCATCCTTGACTCCGCATGGAAGTCTCTTCTTCGGACCACCCTGGTTGTAAAAGCAAAACATCCTCGAGGAAGGCCCCCACTTTTTTTTCTGCGATTTTCTCTGAAGGTACTGTCTTCCCCTTCTCTTTAATTAACCTTTTAGCCATAACAAAATGGTATTTTTGTAGACATCCCACTGGAAAACCCCATTTTAGTTACTTAGGGCTGTTTGTTTTTTTTTTTTTTTTTTTTGGCATGTAAGACTGCCAACTCGAACACTTCTGGTTGTTATTTGATTTGGTAAGTCTGTTGGATTACAAATAATTTGGAGTTGTAGGACAAATTTTATGTACTGATAGAGTGATAGAGCTGATAGCTAAGGCATTCTAATTGTGGAAAAATGACCCCTTTATGAATCAAACTTTAATTTAGGCTCATGGAACTGTTAATTGTGATTCTTTTTATAGTGTTTGATTTGATCCTTTTAATCAGGTTGTTAGAAGGATTTATATCTTGATAATACAAGTTTATATTACAAAAAGAGGGTGGTAATGGAAGATAAGGGAGTTGGGATACTAATATCTGCCATCAGCTTATCCATCTTCTCCTATTATATCTTCTGGGTCATCATTCTGGTCAGTTATGTGGGATGCCTTCTATTTTTGATTCTATGTCGTTTTAAAGTTTATAGACTCAAGTTCATGATTTGGATATCAGGCGATTTTCTTTTCGTAACCTTTCTTGTTAGCTCCTTCTAGCCATTTGTGGATGAGGATCACTTTATACACAAGTACTTCCTGCCCCAAGAGTTTGCTATATTGATTCCATTGCTTGGTGGTGCTGCGCTCCTCAGCTTCTTGTGCCTTTTTATTGGATTCGTAATGCTTAAATCGAAGTATCAGACATCTTGATGCAGGTTACATTCTTTATTTCACTCCAAAGTTTTTCATTTTTACGCCCCTTGTAAAATTCTTGACTGGAACTTTAAGGAGTCTCAAATTCCTGCAGGAGATGGGGAAATGGGGCTACTAACTAAAACTTAACTTTCATTCTATATGTATGGTTACTAAAACCATCAAGGTTATGTGGAAACCATTTTTGCTAAATGTCAAAGCAACATCACGAGTATAATGTTTGTTTGACTTCTGTTGGTCATATATGATAAGCTAGAATCTTATTTCAATGACAAGAATGGTCCTAGTGCTCTATAACTTGGTTTTGGAATATTTTGATGGTTTTCTTTTTTTCGAAAGAAAATGAGTCCGATGTAACACTGTTCTACACTGAGACCAGCGCAACACTTATTAAGCACATAAATGACTTGGGTTTGGATGCAATTTAAAGAGACCTAGTCAAAGGGTTTGCCTGTGAGCTTTCAAATCTATGAGTGGGTAGCCCTTAATTTTACATATCCAAATAAAGCCTCACAAGCTGAATTTACTTCATTATCTTTTTCTCTATATGACAATTTATAAAAGTGCTTTCTTTACGATGTGTAATTGTTTTCTTGGAGAATTTTCAGAGGGTTTGTTGAATTTAAGTATCTCAGTGTGCATATATTCTCAACCTAGTGTGTCATTGTACATTGTTTCTTTTAGAACATTTGATTCCTTTCTTGATAATTGATTATTTACTGTTCATGGCCTACTTTCTTCTCATATGTAACATAATAAGAAATTGGATCCTAACCAAGCTCTCCTGTATTTTCTTTACAATAGTTGATCAGTTTTTAACTCAAAAAAGTGGTACTTGATTTTGTTGCATCATTAGTCATTGATGGGGAAAACTTGACTTCTATTACACTGTAACTTAAGGCTACAGATTGTCCTGATGAGGAAGGGATCAAAAAACAGATAATAAGGACAACAGAATTGGAGGGGCTGCCCGAATTTGTACTTGGATGAACACTAACAACTGATTTTCAAATCAATTACATTAAAAAATAACATTTTGATATGAGCTACCTTCATTGGCTCTGAATTTTTTTGGTCTATAACTGAGAATCAGCAAATTGAAATGACAAATTGCACTCCACAGTAAAGTTTTTAAGCCGCAGATGGAGTTAGGCTATGTTACCTAGACCCTTCATTTTGGTCTGTTTAGTAAAGAACCTGCACCTGACACTTAAGCACATGTATTGGTTTGACACTTGGATACGGGCTCTATGAGAACAAATTTTTAGATATTGAAAGGATTGGATGCTTAGACATGCACCTGCACCTGCAACTCGAGTCTATGTAGCATAGGAGTTAGATCAACTGAGACATAAAAGTTTAGTAGAGAAATGGCAGGAAGATAAAGAGCAGATGAGAATTTCATCAAATTTTTAAAAACCTCTTACACCTCTCCTATCTTCGTATATTGCAACACTAAACATGACAGAAAATCGATCTTATGGACAATAGAAACTGATTACCAACACATCACACACACACACACACACACACACACACACACACACAGAGAGAGAGAGAGAGAGAGAGAGAGAGAGAGAGAGAGAGAGAGAGAGGGGATCTTGGCCAGAAAAATCAGCTGGCTCCCCTACATCTCTTTCATTTTTTCTTCCTTTCTTCCCTTATTTTCCTCCTTTTCTCCACTTATTTTCATACGATTTCCCTCTCTCCTTTTCTCTGATCTTTTATTCATCAATTAGAGAATGGACGGTGCCTTTCTGTCTGTAAGCAAGGAGAGAGGTTGTATTTCCTCTTTTCTGAGAAATCAGGATATGGATCATCCTTATTTTAGCTGTACTGGACAACTTATATCCTCCACAATTTAGATCACGGACCTCGAGAACATAAATAGAGCACAGTTGATCATAAATAGGGCAAAGTTGATCTATAATCTCAACCACGAGCCTAGTAAGCATTAAGATCACAACAAATCCCTCTTATAACAGAAGATACATATAATAGGATTCTTAGAACTGAAAAAATGCACTTAGACTACATTAATGGAGGCAGTGAGAAATTTCTGAACATTCTCTATATCTGACTCGGCTCTATATATGGGAATTAGATGTTCCCATAATTGATGGATTCTTCTAAGGATTTATATGCCGTTGATCTGCCCACCTCCTGGGATGATTGGAAAATGTTTTGCATTGTTGGTACATATATCAAAGTAAGTTTATTAGAGGACAACATGCAATAGCACATTATCAAGGCTTTAGATGAGACATAGGGTAGCCTGGGTGTGACAATGTGTTGATGCTCCTTGGTAATTAGTGTTAGTAACAGCTGAAATGATTTCATATATCATGGAGCACAAGATAGTACATACAAGAACAAGGAAAAGTATATGCCGCAATCTTTTGCATGTTCTGGCTGAATGTTGGAAATTCTTGGCTGAATGTTGGAAATTCTGGAATGGCTTTTCTGTGGAAGTTATTAGGAAAATGAAAAATTGTTCTTTAATGTATTTGTTCCTTTTCGAAACGACATGATACGCTGCATGGAGAAGATACTTGATACTGCAGTCACTTATGTTCTCTTCAACATTCCAAGTTTGCTTATCACATTGGACATATTAGAAGTTTAAATGGTATAAGCATATAGGTTTGTATATAGAAACTTCTTACATAATGTTTTGGACTATGTTGTATATATGAGGAAATTTTCTTAATCATGTTCTGGACTATGCTATGTGAATGCAACTTGGATATTCATAGAGGAAAAGTTGGAAGTCATGTGTCTTCCTGAAGAGGTTGGAGTTAGTGTTGCCCAACCTATAACCAATTCAATTTCAGAAGGGGGAGAGGGACTTGATGATTCGGTGTGACACAAACGAGGCTTGAAGACTGAAACCTCTGAAAGTGGAGTTGAATCTGCTATGCCTTAAGTATGAAAGATCTAAAGAGTTCCTAGGAGAGTCCCAGTCCCACAGGAATGTCCAACATCACTCAACTAGAAGGCCTTGCTCATAGCTTTGGGATTCTTAATGCCTTGTCATCTCTCAGATTTAGACTTAAAAACAACTTCCCAGTTGATTAAACAGGAGAACCTAATTCATTGCTGCCTTCCTTTCCAAGTGAAGGGTTGTCGAAAGGAATCCAATTGTTTGATGACCCAACTAGGTAGCCTAAACATTGACATGAGATAGGAAGGAAATGTGGAGAGTAAGGAGTTAATCAGAGTGAGTTTGCTTCCAAATGGAGAGAAGCTGTCGCTTTCAACTGGTTACCCATACTGATTGGTGAAGGGTTTATCACTTAGTGTAATGCCAAGGTAGGCGAGAGAAAGTTGATCTAACTTGATGTTGAATAAAACACTGAATTTCCTGCCTCTTTGCTGAGTGTTTGCAAGAGCGATCACAGATTTTTTGTGAAAGTTACAATTAAACCTGATACAATTCAAAGCGGTAGAGAATAAATTTGAAATAGGTTATTTGATCCCTATTGGCATAGAAAATAACAATGTATCATCTGGAGCTTGCAAATTTCTGAGTTCCCCCATCAAGAGGTTGTCACCAAGACCTAGGATTAAGTTTTGCTGGCTGGCATGTAGGTGGTTCCTACTAAGAGAGTCGACCACAAGAATAATGAGAAGGGGAACAGAGGGCCACCTTTCCGTCAGCCCTCTTTGCACTTGAACCAATTGCCAAGGTCCCTTTTAGAATCCAACTACTTTTCAACAGGAGATAATTGCGTGGTGCATCCACACCAAGTAATGGAAAAACCTTTATTCTTCAAAGTTTACAAGATGAAATCCCAGTTGAGTATCGACAGCTTTCTCCAAGTCAGGCTTATAAGGTATACCATCTTCACTCCTTTTGCAATTGCTGATAAATGATAATGTTGGTACCACAGAGAAAACTGTCAAGGATAAATCAAATTAACCCTTAATGAAATCACGCTGAGCAGAGTGAGCAAGGTGCCCAAGGAAAGGGGCCAGTCATTAGGCAAGAACTTCAGTGACCATCTTGAAATGTTGTTGCATAAACAAATAACCATGCACTTCTAGCAGAACTGGCACCTTCTTTCTTGGTATAGGGGCTAGAAAAGCATAATTGAGCCTCTTCAGGTCTGATATGGTAGCTTTTAGTAAGTTCCTTGAAGGTCCTGAAAGAAATGAGTGCATACAAATCAGGAGCTTTATCTCCACCAGGATTTGAAACTGCATCTGTAATATCATCCTCAAGAAGGACCCATCCAAGAAAAAAAGTCACGACCATCAGGGCCATCAATTCCGTTCTGATCGATCCGAATAATAGAGGGGCCTGCAGTAACATATAAGACCTTTTCTTTGATTTGTTGATATGGTGAATTATGTTTCTCACGGTGACTTGTTTGCTATTAATAACACTACAATATTCAACAAAAATCATCTATTTGTAGGAGTTAAACATGTATGTTAAAGGTGTTCCATCCATCTTCAGATGTAAATTACAAACAAAGTAGCCTGGTATATCATTTCGTGTTTACGTTCCTGATGATTAGGGATGCAAATTTTTGATATTTATACTGAGTCCTTGCAGTCATGGATATGGCAGACTTATATGTCTTACAAATAAACCTAGAAAAGAGTCATGAGAGAACTCGAAGAAATCTGCTGTTAGGAGGATATTCATTTTATGGGAACTGCTTATATGCCACAACTTGGGTTGGAGTTGGGCTGATTTGCAATGGAGCATGATCTAGATACTGAGAATACTTGGCAGTGCACTGGATAATTTTATGCTACACAGCTTATTTGGACAAAGCTGTTTTCTCATATTAGGGAAGTAGATTTGGGTCATATAGAACCTTCTCATGTTCGAGTTATCATGGAAGAGTGGTGGAGAACATTGAGAGGATGGTAGGGAGGAGAAAAGAGAGATAATACGAGTTGAAGTATTCTTTTATTGAATAAATTCTCTCTACTTTAAACATACACATTCGTTTAGATGTATATGTGTCACGCCCCAAATTTGGAGCATGACCTGACCGTGCTATCGAGGGGTATAGCCCACGATAACACGAAACCAACATTATATTTAGCTTTCAAATCTATCTCAAATATAATAGAATAAATAAAAATCTAATTTCATTATCTATTAAATGCAACTAATACTGGTTTAGAACATCTAAAAATGGTATCGGAGCGGATCCAAGCTATAATTTATGTGGGTTAGGGGACACTGTAACACAGATTCGTTGGGGCTGACCACAGGACGATCGTGGTGCTTGTGATTAAATTCGAATAGATTTGAACCTTTAACCTGACAAGGACGTCAGAGCTTAAACGAAAGGAGTATGTGAGGACCTGTTTGGGCGTGTGTTTAGTCCCACATTAGTTATTCACTCGGTAGATCTTGGGTATTTATATATAGGATTAAGAAATACAAATAATTTCTTCCGACTAGCTATTTTGGATGAGGTCCTAAGTTGTTACAATATGGATTTACATAATAATAATTCTACGTACATCAACTGGCTTCCAACCTTACGATAATGGATTCTTGGTGGCTTCGCTTTATCCACTGCGCCATTATAATTTATAGTAAGACACCGAGACTCATCTAATAAGACTTTAAACCCTCTAGGAGAGTTACATGCACAGCCAACCCTCCTTTTCTAATCTATGTGAGGATGTACCTTACACAACCACATTTTATCTTAAGCCAACACGGACTCCATAAGACATTTCAATATCACTAAATCCAACTCTTGAACTCAATCTAAACCTATCCTGCAATAGTATATTTGTATAACACTGAACATCCTCCTTTATTATGAACACTGATTCCATGAAAAGCCACAAATATGAATACCATTTTGTTGTCGTGATTAGTACATGTGATGTGTGCTGAACGAACAATGCCCTTGCGATCAATATGGACCAGCCATACTCATGAACTTCAAATCTTCATATTACCAGCTTTATACCTTTGACGTGGAACACTTGATCACTTGGGACACCTCCATCTATTCGAGAAGTTGAAGCATATATATCAAGCACACCTTCTTGGCTTTGTAGATCAATCACCAGTAGATTAGGCTTGTTCATAGAATAGCCTTCTTGTTTTGGCCATTATGACATCATGTTAAATAAGATAGCTTTGGTCCACTCAAAACGACAAAGGCTTGATTAATAAATACTAACTGGGTTTCCCTCTATCCTTGTCGCCTTTAGTGGTGCTTAAGGTTGCCGAATCAGAGTGGCTTGCCAAACGGCGCCTTGCCTTCCAACCGGGCAGGGAAATTTATTTCCCAATGAGTACAAACAAATCCAACCAGTCTACCGGTGGGCCCCACATAAAATTTATGGTACAAACAAATCCAACCAGCCTACCGGTCGGAACCGCATAGATACACCCATGCGGACGCCGAAAAAATGCTTCTAATGACATATCAGAGGAGAAACGCATAAAAACGTCTATTTGGTGTATATTAAATAAATTAACTAGTCTAGAAAAATAATGAATTGGATTAATAGACCTTTGAACATATTAACTTAATAATCAAATAGAATCATAATAGATCCATTTAACCTATTTCACCTATTTAAATTTTACTTAATCCGTTTGTCCTATCTAACCTAATTTGTTTAACTTATCACTACAGAAAAAAGTGGCTTTTTCGACAGTAATCCGTCGACGCTATAAATAAGCATTGCTAATTTAGTCACCACGCCGAATTTTGGGAAAGCGAGCAAGTAGTGTTGGTATATTATGACGCTTAAAAGCGTCGGAAGTGGAAAGATAGCTGCAATGACGGAAGCCTAAGTTAATACAATGCTTTTTAAAAGCGTCGTTGGAGGCCAATTGCACCCCCCCCCCCCCAAAAAAAAAAAATAAAAAATAAATCTCTAATCGTCTCAAAATCCCTAACCCCTTCCGACCCAGCCGACCCTCCTTACAAATCCCTAACATCTCTGTTCCTCGATGCTCTCCTTATTCTCCTCCTCTTCCTCATTTTTCTTCGGAGGTTGTGGAAGGATGCCGTCGGGCAAGGGGGGAGGTCGTTGATGATAAGGTTGTCGAGCCTGGAGACAGCGCTTGGAGGAGGCGTTGGGGGAGGTGAGAGAAAGATCTAGCTCTGGCCAAAGCAGGACTTCTCAGTCTGAAGATGGGGTTTTGATTCGAGAAGGTGGTTTGAGGTCCGTCGCATTCAATTCTCCTAGCGCTCTTGATTCCTCTTCTGAGTTGTCCTCCTCATCTTTGGTGTTTTTTAACCTCTTCTTTTCGAGCTTTGGTGCTTGAAATGTGAGAAAAATATTTTTTGTTGGATGAGATTTATGTGAAAAGATCGTTGCTTTTTTGTTATCTGTTTGTCGTAAAATTGATGTGCTGCATTTTTAGGGGGTTTTGATGTTTTTTGTAGTTTTTTCTTGCGCAAGATTAGGGCTTTGGATCGGCTGATTTATAATTTGAATTCCTTTTTTGATATATAAATAATTATCCGTCCGTCTCATATTTTCATTTTGTTTATTTTCTTATATTTTCTCTTAATTTCTATACAGAACTATTGATCTATCTGATGTGGAGCTTCCCTTCAATGAATCTGAAGCTAGAAACGTTGTTCTGAGCTTGCTAAAAGGGAAGGCGCCACGATGTTGGGAGGATGCGTTCTCAGCTTCTTTTTGCCAAAGATACTAGAAGGATGACTTCTGCAAGTTTTTCAATAATCTTTAAAGCTTGCTAAAAAAAATTAAAATATTTTTTTTAAGAAAAATAATTATAACGACCCTTTAAAGTATTGTTATAAAAAATATTAGTGGTTAAAAGCTGACGCTTTTATACACTGGTAGTTAGTATAGCTTTCTAAAAGCGTCAGGCAGATTTTTTTTCTACTCTCACACTGCCGATACTTTTGCAACACTTTATAAAGCATCAATAATAATACTAACGATGTTTATAAACACCGGTATAGGCAACAAAAAGCATTGGCAATGTCCCTTTTTTTTTGTAGTGTATATAATCTATTAAAATTTATTTAATTTATTAAAAACTTACTTAACATGTTTAACTCATTTAATTTGCTTTGATATATTTAATAAATGAATTAATACTATGTATCTGGGTGGTGTTACTGCTTCTCATAAACTTATACTGTATAAATAATGTGATGGGTTTAGCCGCTTTCACATCAAAAGAAAAGAAAAGAAAAGAAGCGAGGGCTTTAATGATCTGTCTCGCGAGAATACGAAGAGATTAGCTTACGAGATTTTCCTTCGAAGAACCTTGTAGTTGAAAATATTTTCTTGCTTACTCTTTCTACTATTCCATGCGCGTGGAGTTGTCCGAAATGAGCATAAGCTAACAAGGCAAACAATACAAGGCAAGAACATCGAAAAATGTTATACGACGAATACTTTTTTTTGTAATATAATCTCTTTAATCTGTTGTAACATATTTAAGTAATTCTTAAATTTTATGCCACATCTAGAAACGGCTCAGAAATCTAGCTTCACATGAGTAGCTTGTGACACCAAATTAATTAGCTGACTCCCTACATCTAGAATCAACAGGCTTGTATAAAAGAGATGCACTGTATTCGACAGCCAGAGCTTCACTATTGAACCCCTCCAGTGCATCTAGTTTCAATTCTTTGCTCTCAGGTGAGTAACCCATTTTCCATTGATTATGCCCATTTTATGGATTAAGATACTTTTTGTTTGATTCATGCATTTGGATTCTTGATGGCATGCATTTGGATTCTTGATGGCAAGAATTTGACGCCATCAAAGTAGGCAAGCTTGAGCTGTTTGCTTAACCTTCTTCTTGTTATTAGCACCAACATTTAACATTTAGCCGAATGGGAGGCTCGAAGAGAAATGTCAAATTGACTTCCAATTGATCGTTAACCCACTGTGGATGTAAGATTACCATGAACATATTGTACTCTAGCCAGTGCTGAGTGTTGAATTTTATTGTTCTTCTCAAGTCAAAATCACTTTACCACTTCTTGAATACCTGAAGTATCAAATGTAGATTTGCTCACTCATTGTGAAAGCTTACAATACCACTTAAAACTAAATGCTTTTTTTGGTTGTATGGAAAAAAGAAGCTCAACACTAGAGACAGCCTTAGAAAAAAAAATTTGGAAAGCATCTTGGCGGTTGTATTCTGTGCCATGATATAAATGAGACAGTTGATCATCTCTTCTGCACTTGTAAGTTCTTTTCTACTATATGGAAGACCATCTGTTCGTCTCTTGGAGTGCGTCATCCTCAACTAAGTTTTGAAAATCTCTGCATTGATTGGAGGTTGAACCATTTTACAACATATGCTCAGTCGATCATTCTCATGTTGATTGCGGTTATATGTTGGGCCTGTTGGAAGGAGTAGAACACCAAAATTTTTCTAAATAAAAGATCTTCAATTGCCTCAATTACTGCAGAAGGACTTAGAATTTTTAATAATTGGTCGGGGCTATGCGATCCTATTATGCAGATAGAGCTTGAAAGAATTTGGTCCAAGGTGAATAATACTGCTTCTAAACTTGTGAATGACTAGTGCAGTTGATTTTTTTTTTCTTTTTCTTTTTAAGAGAATGCTCTCATTTCAGATTGCCCGAGCAGTGGATCCTATTCTTTCTTGTCAACGTGGTTCTGCCTTGGTTGCATATGTTGGAGTTTTGGCCAGCTACATCTTTTCTGAGGCCTTCTAGCAGATTGTATTATGCTTCAGAGAAGATACCAGACATGTCTCATTCAGATGTGGGAAGAGGTACAATAGCTTAGTCTTTTGATATCAATAAAATAAAGCTTTTCATGTTCAAAAGAGGATGGTATAGCAGAATTTTTGTGAAATTGCTTGAAACATTTAGGCAATGAATGCTCCTGCTTATAGGTCTGGATAGGTCCTTTCCTTCACTGCTTCTTCTTACGAGGATCAATATTTTCTGTCTTGATTATCAGACACTTGGTTTGGGGTCATTTAGCTTCTTTTTCTAGCATTTGTTTCTCTCCTCCCTCTCTCTCGACAATGTAACTCATCTCTGCCATTCATCTCTGTTGTAAATATGATTAATTTTCGATAAAAGGCGGGTGGCTCCTTTTTGCCTCTCTTTGCATCCAAAAAAAATTCTCGAGTCCAAACGCTCTATAATTAATTGCTAAACAAGTTCTCCAATTATTCATAATATTCTTCCTAACCAAACAATTGATTTGTTCCCAAATACCAGGAACTCGGCATCCCCCTTCATCCTTCTCTGTTAAAAAGAGGGGAAGAAAAGGTCCCAAATATCTGAAATATGCGATGACTATAACAATTCATAAATATATTTTTTAAAGCAAAAGATGAGAGACCAGATCATGATATAATTCATTAACTATCTTTTAATTGTTGGATTCTTTTTAATTCTTTATCCTTGGTAAGAAATCGAATTTTTACAGTACGCTGACAATTTTAAGAGAATCATTGCAGCAATTGTTAATAGTTTTAATAAGTATCACGACCTAAGATAATAGGGGGAAAGGTGTAATTTTTCTTAATCATGCACCAACTAATGCAAAAACAATGATAACCATAAGAAACAGTAACACCAACCCTAACATTTTAAAGATGTGACAAATAATAATCCTGATGAATTCGTAAAGAATCTTTTAAATCTGCGAACTATTGTGTAGTTCCTGCATAATTAGATGACTGGGTACTTTCTAAGATTTTAAGTATCTTTGTTAATAAAAATCCAATGATATTCCGGTGGTTGCATCTTCTGGTTCCTGCATTACGGAAGCAAACTTTCAGAGAGATCATTATATCCTTCACATTTCTCTCAATCCATGCATCAGGAAAAGAGAAATAGTCGAAGCCACGAGGGTGAACATGATGCTCTCCAGGCCCCTAATTTGTTCACTCTTCAACTTTGCTCTCACCCTCTTCCAGCCCAGCCATTGTATCATACAACGGCCGGTTCATCGTCTCCGGCAAGAAGAAGAAGAGGAAGCCACCGGCGAGCCCACAGACCCCAAACACGGCAAACGGAACGCCGTCCCCGAGAAGCACCACCAGCGGTGCCAATATTGCACCCAACTGCGCGGCCTGCGTCGCACATCCTAGCGCTGCATTCCTCACCACCGTCGGAAACAGCTCCACCGTGTAAATGAAGAGCAAGTTATACGTCGCCGCCATCCCAAAAATTCCGATTATTCCACACACCATCCTCACGATCTTCATCGCTCCGATGCCGCCTACTAAACTTCCGACGATGCAGAAGACGCCGCTGAGCCACATCGTTCCAACACCCAGCGGCTTCCTTCCAAACCAGGCCAGCAGCACCGCTGTTAGCACAAACGCCGGCATCTCGGCGACGGCATTGAGGAGGACGCTGAGGTAGAGGTTGGTCTTGAGGTTGACGACGTTTAAGCTGAGGCCATAATACACGATGGAGCACAAGAAGTTGATGACAACTGCTAGAATGAGGCGAATTCGAGTCGTCGGTGAGCGGAGGACGGCGACGATGGAGCCGGAAACAGCCTTTTCGATAAGGGGTTCGTCATTCTTGCTTTTCTTCAGATTTTCTTGGTCGTCGTCGTCGTCGTCGTCATCAAGCTTAAGGGTTATTCCATCAGGGAGGTGCTTGCCATTGCTCTTGGCGATCGCCCGGATGACGCCCGTGGCCTCGTGGATTCTGCGGCGCACGAGGTACCACCGAGGGGATTCCGAGATGAAGGGGAGGACGGCGATGAGGAAGAGGAGGGAGGGGAGGGAGGTGACGATGTAGAGTGAGCGCCAGGATGGGAAGAGGTAGGCCATGCCCGAGAGGAGGGCGATGCCGCCGGAGAAAAAGTAGAATGTAGACATCCCTGCAGCTCCTCGCTTCGTCGGGCCGACGGGCTCGGTGGCGAGGACGAAGGCACACAGGCCGACACCGCCGGAGCTGAATCCGGTCAGGAAGCGGAGGGCAGCGTAGGCCCAGTAGGTTGGGGACATGGAAGTCAGGAGGCCGAAGATGGTGTTTAGAATGCAGACGATAGTTAGGGATCCTTTCCTTCCAAGGAAGGAGTCTGATAGGTGGCCAAAGACACCGGCACCTGAAATAAGAATGGGGGGAGAGTGAGAGAGACTAAGCTCAATTGGCTTGGATTATAAGTGGAGGAAATGATATATTATAAACTTTCAGCAAGAAATTGCAAATTGATGTGGAATAGTAGTTCCAACAAATGCAGAACTCCAAGAATGAAGGACGGAAAAGTAATCTAGTTGCATCTCCAAACAATGGCTAATTAAGTTTGTCATCACTTACAAATATTTTCTTTCTTTACTCAGTTGGGGGGTGCAAGACACTGAGCGAAGGCAAGGTTTGCAATCCAGAACACTATTACAATAACATAAAGACTTCTACTAGTTTGATCATCAGTTAGCATCTCCAGTGATAGGTAAAAGAAATAAAATAAAAAAAGTGTATATAATATTAAAAACTTAAAATTGAGAGCAGAACTAGAAGGTAAAAGATGGAAACACACCTTAAAAAATGCAGGGAACTAAGCACAAAAACATAATTTATCAATATGTTATATTCTGTATTCTTTTTCTTTCTTTCTTTCATTATTTTTCTTGTCCCTCTTACCCCTTTGTCTCCCGCATTGAAGAAAAATGTCATATAAGTTTCCCAGTATTCTAGCCTCTACAATTTTCTGTTGGATTAGATTGAAAACTCTATATGAAGAATTCCCCAGTGTCACGGGAAAACTAGCCTATGCCACTTACATCAGCAGCTTAGCACTGAGAGAGTTTTTTTGATAAAAACGAAGGGGGAGACCACCATCCTGCTTCATGGAGCACCCAGAACAAAAGTCGCCACCTACCACTAGGAAAGTTCAAGAGCTCGTGTCTAGATGACATGGTTCTTCCCCTAGTCAACGAGCAGGGAAAGAGTTAGCCTCCTATCTTTTTTTTCTTTTTTTTGGGTCGCAGCCTTCTCCGACCTGTGGGCCATCCGGACGTGGGGCATCCGATCTTCTAATTTAATCAACGTCCGCGTGTTTCGAAGTCGGACAACTTAAACAGAATTATCGTCCTTTTACCATCAGCTTACCATCTTGATGGCAAGAGACTCGAGCATGGCTCTTTGCATCGCAGAGCACGTACAATGGTCATCTTCATCAGAAGATTTAAGAAACGACTAACTAATAAGATGGCTTTACGTGCCGAACACGGCGTAGTAATTATCCTATCATGGGGCATCGGTGGTCGACAAAAACTGACCACCGAGATGCTTTGTTCCAGTCCAAGATTCCATAAATTTATGTTAGATAAATGAGATAGCTCAGTGGAAGGCTCCAAAAAAATGTGGAGGCGTGCGTGACTTCCTGGCCCTAGTTTTCATTCACCCGACATCACAATAGAATATATTATCTCCTTTGGTTTCGGCTCCTACTCAGAAGTTGTCATCATCCAGAATTCTTAATTCACTCATTTTCGCCATATTATGCTGAACCATTTTTTATATGGTCTGATCCATGCCAATTTGAAATTTGCTTCTAATTTAGCAAATTAGATACTGCGAAACAGCTTAAATTACATGATCCAAGTATTAAAAAAAAAAAGATCTGGAGCAGAGTGGAGCAGCTGCAACAAAATCATATATACTGGATTCATGGAAGCCTAATCAACCCGCTCTCTTAACTTTAATAGGTCTGGGCCACATTTTTAGAGCCAACCCCACATGAGTCCGGATATGACCAATAAAAAAACTTATTATATCCTGCCTATAAAAAAATGGAACATATGGATGACGACTCTAGCATCTGGCTGCACGTGTCTTTGAAAGGTTCATGGAAACAAAGAAAGGGTCCAGACTCGTTTGGATCATTGAGGATGGAGGGAAAAAAAAAAGAAGTAAGAGAAAAAAAATAAAGACGTGTTATTTGATTAATTTTTTTAAAAAATATTTTTTTATAAAAATAAGCTTTTTATATTTTATAAAAATAAAATTTATATGAAACACAGTAAAGTCCAAATTCTATGGATAAAAAATTTGGATAATTTTTTTAAATATTTTTAACTTTAGATAGAATAAAATAATATTTTTTAATTTTTTAAAAATATAGTAGATATTTTACATAATTTTTTAAAAAATAATTACTAAGCCAAATATAAACTACCGTAAAATATATTATTTTTATTATTAACCAAACATTAAAAAATAATTTTTTAAATGTTATATTTTTAGCATTATTTTTTAAAAAATATTTTAATAAAAAAAATTTCTGCAAATCAAACTAGCCTACTTTATTAGCATCAATGACATCATTTGGTAGCATCAATGACATCAATTAAATAATATAACTTTGGTCCACTCAAAACGACAAAGGCTTGATTAATAGAATCTAACTTGGTTTCCCTCTATCCTTGTCGCGTTTGGTGGTGCTTCAAGGTTGCCGAATCACAGTGGCTTGCCAAACGGCGCCTTTCCTTCCACGTTCGTAAGATGGTCATTTCACCGGGCGGGGATATTTATTTCCCAAAGTTATCAAAGGTTGGACGTTTGCCTAGACGCAGATACCGTTGGGCCCCACGTAAAAGTTATGGTACAAACAAATCCAACTAGTCTACCGTAGATACACCCCTGCGGACGCCGAAAAATCGCCTCAAAAGGGATATACTAAAAGACAAACACGTAGCCCAAGCGGGATGCGGGAGGGGGAGGGGGGACCACCCTCCAATCCTAGATATTAAGCCCCACATATATTTAGAAAGATCAATGAAGCTCCGGGTTGGATAGCCCCTTATATGGCTACTTATGGAGACGAAGGAATTCTTTGGATTCATAAAGAAAAGTTGTTTAGGGTTCTCCGTGATATTTTATTTTTTGATTTTATTAAATATATCCATATGCGTATTTGATGTGCCTGCCCTAACAAAAAAAAAACAAAAAAAAAAAATCTATTTAGCATATCATAAATAAAATAGCTGGTCTAAAAAATAATGAATTAGATTAACAAACTTTTCAACAGTTTAACCTATTTTATCCCATCTAATAATCAAATGGAATCATAATTAGATCCATTTAATCTATTTCATCCATTTAAAATTTACTTAATCTATTTGTACTATTTAACCTAATCTACTTAACTTATATAATCTATTAAAATTTATTTAATTTATTAAAAACATGCTAAACATGTTTAACCTATTTTATTTGCTTTGATATTTTAATAAATAAATTATATGGATCAGATCAGATTGGATTAACTATTTAATAAAAAATAGGTTTGAATCGATAAATTTTTGATCTAATCTATATCCAGCCCCATCTACATCCAATCAGAGCTAACAACGGAAGGGGGGTGTACTTACCGATCATGCATCCGGCGAAGAAGGCGGACTGGACGAGGCCGACCTTGTACTTGTCGCTGCAAACGAGGCCCCACTCCGCCACCGTCGACGCCGCCGGACCGCCCGCCCACTCCCAGTCGTCCGGCCCGAGCCGGCACGGGTCGGCCGGGCACGGGCCGCCAGAGCACCGCCAGGATGGCTCCCGGTCGGCGAAGATCATCACCATGGTGTGGAAGGCCTCCAGCGCCCACGCGGTGGAGGTCAGCACGAAGTGCCGCAGCTGCCACCTCCCGAATTCGCCGGCGTGCCGCCGGAGCACCTCGTCGATCCCCAACCTCTCCTCCTCCTCCTCTCCCTCCCCATCGCCGCCGTCGGCACGGAGGAGGGGAGACCGGAGATCGTCTGCGCCGCCATTCCCGGCGGCAGATTCCGATTCGTAGCCGGGATTCGCGGCCATGTGTTTCTTTTTTAAGGATCGCGCCGCCCCGCCCACTCTTCATCTTAACGCCGTCTTCGGGGCTTTTATATACGCAGATGGCGGTACGTTGCTCCGCAGGTGCTATTTTCCATAAGAAGCTCTCTTTCATCCCAAGCGGTGGATATGTACGTACAGCAGATTGAGGTGGCATCCGTTTCCCTCATCCCTTTCACTACACACCTTGAAATTAATGCATAAATTCTCTCGTTTGTGACCGCAAAATTTTGGAACCATCTTCACAATAATTATAATAACAATATGGTATTTAATATAGGGTTTTTGAAATTTTGAAATCTGCATTTAGTTTATTAAATTGCTTTCTCACACGTTTCCCCTATTTATTTTTTTATTATATTATATTCTTTTTTAAAAAGAATAATTTTGGGAAGTTCACATATTGGATATAGATGGGTTTGGAAGTGGATGGCTAAGATCAAACCTCAGTTTTTAGGCATGTCTGCGAGTGAGAGCACCCAGACTTCGAATGGGATAACCTCAAGTCTGGCGAGCGAGAAACGGCCACGCTAGTTTCCAGGGCGAGATGTGATCGGTATTATTTTAGTTGTTCCAGCAACTTCAGATGGCGTACGATTTCTCGACACGGTTTAAGTTATGGAAATATAGGATCAAAATTTTATAAAAATTTTTAGATTGAATTAGTACAATCGGCAAAATTAAAAAACTATAGACCGAGTTGGATTATTATTATTTTTTCTTTCTAAGAAATTCAGACCGGCCCATTCTAAAACTAATATTGATGCTCAGTCCTATGATATGACTGATTGTATTAGTTTAATTAATAAATTTTATAAAATTTCACAGTTTGAATTAGTACAACTAGCAAAATTAAACGCCTATAGACTGAATTAGATTTGTTGGATATTATTTTCTTTCTATGAAATTTTGGCCGGCCCACTTTAAAACTAATTCTAGGTATTTCTAAATACGGGTCGACCCAATCTGCAGTGCTATGATCTTGCTGGTTGTATTAATTTAGTTCATAAATTTTATAAAATTTTGAATCGAATTATCCATCAGATGGTTAGGAATGGATGAATTGTCATTGGACTTGTACAAATTCTGGATAATGGCAATGGGTGAAACACGTGCCAAGCCTTTCTTTTTTGGGTGGGCACTCTAAAAGGCGCCTACTGTTGGCCTGTATATAAAAAGCTGGCATAAAGCAGAAGACATTTCTTTTTTCTTGGTACAAAGCAGAAGACATTTGCTTGTTACCAAAAAAGAAAGAAAGAAAAGGACATTTGCCCTATGTGCAATGTATCACCCGTATGGTGCGTGTATTTCATGAAGTTGTTACTTGGTAGTTTCTTGGTTTAAAGTAACTTTTTAGTTTACATGTAAGTCATGTTGTTTTGTTTCATAATTTCTTTCCCTTTATTTTTTTTACATTTATGATCCCATTTTATTCACCTTTTTTTGGTTAGTATCATTTGGCATTATTAATTTTTTTTTTTTTTTGGTACACCGGTTTCTCAAACCAATCGTGTATATGAGTACAACCATTAGAATCAGAAAAAAGAAGCTCGCTAAGTAAATGAGAACATTCTCTTGGTTCACCCAAAGAAAATTCTCCGAGTGATGCGCTGTGTAGGAGGCCACCTAGTTAGCAATTGTGTTAGCCTTCCGATAAAAATGAGTGGACCTGAAGGAGCCACAATCCTCTACCATCCGCCATATGTCAAGGAGCAAAGACTGCCTATCCAACTTAGAGCGTACCTGCGGATTTCCTCGATCAGAGCACACGTGAATTGTATATTAAATTGAAACTTATGTTTATTTTGATAATAAAATATCATGTTTAAGTGATGATAAAATTGAAATTTAACAGCCTTCTAGTTGTTCCTAATCAAGGAGAGCTTAAAATAAAGTAGAGTGATGCAAATTAAAATAATAATTAAAAATGTATACATGCCTTTTTGAGACAACAATGGTTACTAGATTATTGAAAGCAAGAATAAACAAATAATAATGATTTTTCCAAAATGCTTCCAGTTATTCATAATCCAAGAGAGCTTAAAGTGAAGTATAGAGATATCAATTAAAATAATACCTAAAAATTCATGCGTCCATTTGAGACAAGAATGGTTGTTCTATGATTGAAAGCATGGATATATGAATAGCAAAGAATATTCCTGCTATTATTCTACTATAGTAACTGTTATTATATTACAATGGTTTTAGTTTGAATGTTAATAAATATTTGTTTTTAAAATTCATATCTCATTGATAACTGAAAATGATAACTATTTATTCAATAAGTGGTGTCCTGTGCAACTGTTTTAGTAATTGTCATCATGCATTGTCATTGTTCCGGTGGATTAGTAACATATTGTACATTCAAATGTCAATATCTTGTTAGAATTATTATTTTTTTATTTTACGAACAATATCTTGAGAATAGTTTTATTAATTTCAATTAGTATATGCCATTTTTCACTATAATTATAGAAGCCATTGTTTTATTCCCCAAAAAAATTCAACCTTTTTTTATTTTTTGAGAAAATACTAGCCAAATAAGGTCATTACGTGGGTTATAAATTATAATATTATTAGTTTCTTAGGAGTCTCTTGCATGGAGATCGCACGGAACCAAGAAGCCTCGAAACCAGTGCATTTATAATAGCCACTGTTTTAGTATCCAAAACCAGCTAATGTAGTTCCTTTTTCTTTTTCTTTTTTGAATAAAGGGAGGGAGATCCACTTATGGGGCGTTTGATATGAGTGGTCGTCCTAGGATCAAGGGTAATGTAGGTGAAGGTGATGAGATCGCCCTTGAGGTCGAAAATCCAAGATCACCCCAGGGCAGTGATCCTGGGTTGAAAGTTAAAGGCAAAAATACTCCTCAAGTTCGCAAAAAAATTGATATATCAATATACCATCAATATATTATATCAATGTTATATATATATATATATATATAAATTATGTTGATATTATATATTATATTAATGATATATATTATATTATAATATATTACTATATTACTCCTATTTATCTTATTTTTCTAATCAAAATAATTATTAGTATTAAAAAAATCTATTATAAGTATAAATAAAAATATTAATTCTATAATGAAAAATAACATATTTTTATAAGATTAATAATTTATCGGAGTAATAAATATATTTTTATAGAATATATCAATAATTAATATATTGATAAATATATTAATATTTTATTATAATATATTTTATATGATTAATAAATATATGATAAGGGCTACTAAAAGTAGAATATGTGACAAAATTATGGAGCTATTATAGGAATTAGTATATCGACTTACATTTCTAATTCATGAGAATTAAAAATACATAAAAAATCTATCTAAAATATATCAAGGGTATTTGTGGTATTATGTAGTCAGTAATCTTGGATTCCCATACCATACCAAATAAGTTACTCATGGATATCTGGGTATTTTTAATCACTGGACCATGACCTACCAAACACATTGTTCTTAGATCACCAGGGATCAAATCACCCCAGTATTCGGATCATCGGGAATCTTAGATCACCGTGGTGATCCTGTTGAGGTTATCAAACGGGGCCTATATGTTAATTATCCAAGTCCATATTTTCTAAAATGCACTACTTGAAAGTCAAACTCAGAACATTTGGTTGCTAAACAAAGAAGGGTATGACTATTAAGGCAAGCTAGCTATTATTCTCCTAACAAGACATGGGAATTCATATAGAGCAATTAATCATCCTCAGCATGCTAATCAAAATTAGGATGAATATGGGTCTGGATCAACGTAAGAACTGAACCAAATCAATCTTGTTCGGTTGCTTTGGTTCGCATTTTCAATAAAATCTGGTCAATTCCAATTTTTATTTTTCAAAACCCAATTTGATTAGGTTAAGTCTAAGTTAGGGGTTGGGTAACCTAGGCCCAACCTGATATGATCTATATATACAGATAGAACTTTATAGCATAAGAGATTTTCCTTCATTATCATTAGCTTCTGGATTCCTTTTTATTTTACATAATTAAGTTTGATTAATATTTGCTGATACTAGTATTAAAAATTTGAATAACTTTATTGTCATCTATAATTCTCTTCTCCTTATCTATTTATTTGCTCTATTGACATTTTGGAATGTATAAAAAGACATGGAATTTGCATTATTTGTTAGTTTGTAATTTGTATTAAACATAACTTGTAGCTTTGTATTTTTATAATTTTATATAAATTATTAGATTATTGTTCTTGGATTTCATTTTTTGTTATTTTGACTAAAAGTCCTCCATAATGGCTTTATTTTTATATTTGTTGAGGCTCAGGCATTATATTGTTCTTGAATAAAATCAATAGTTTATTTTTTAAATTTCTCAAGACCAGGTTGGTTCTAGGTTAGCCTCTACCCGACCCTTGTGTACCTCAAAAGTACTTTCCAATTGAAAATTGAACACTCATACTAAGACAAGGCCAAGGTCATGGTACGGCAAGAAATTATAGTTCCCATAAGCATTTTCTTAGACATCTTAAAAGCATAGTTTTTCTAAAAAAGAACCTAAAGGGAGGAGATGCACCTCCATGTTAATTACCCAAATTTTGAAGATGCACCACTCAAACACCAAATCTAAAACATTTCGTTACTAAATAAAAAGTTGTGACCATTAAGGTAAGTTGCAAATCACAACGAATATTGTATCTAATAGCTATTATTGCCTAATAGGACATCAAAATTCCCATAGAGGAATTAATCACCCTCAAAATGCCAATCAAAATAGAGGAATTTAGTTGCACTTCAAGGCCACCATGCCTTGAAGCACTTTCCAATGTAAATTGATCGCCCATCCTGAATATTGCCCGATTTGCCCCAGGTCATAGCACTACAAGAAATCAAAAGTCCCAGCATTTCCTCAAACATCTTAGCAACACCCATATTCTCTAATCTCACATGCCACGGCAATTGACTCCTGATTTTCATTTGTTTTGGAATTTGCTGGACCTCTAATCCCCTCCCTTAGCTGCTTCTTAAAACTTTGATATGGATAGGATATAGGAATCTATATTAGACTTGTTCATGGGCCGAACTCTAACATAATTTTCTAAAGCCTGCGCCCAGCCCTGCTCGCCTTTGAACTAAAATAAGGTACTAGGATTCTAGATCTTCTCCCATTAAGTGTTCATACTAAGAAAAACTAGGGTTACACAATTTTGAGGTTGGGGAGGCTCTAGCAAGCTATCCAGAATAATGGGCCTACAACCTTAGCTCAAGCCTGCTCGAAAAAGGCTTCGGGCTTGAGTGGGCCGAGGCCTTTAGCTCGTGAACAAGTCTAATCATTATAAACATAGCATCCTCTAAAATTTTTGAGTCTTTTTAAATGAATTTGAGTGATGACCTCTTCTATCGTTTGAATGGAACTTTTAGTTCGTTATTGATAGTAGTCCTATTTTCATATATGGTTATATACATATTGAAAAGAAACAAACCAACAAACCAAACATTTGACTTTGTAGTTTCATTTGTAAAATTTTTGTTTTAAAAGCCAAGCCCCTTGATGAAAAATCTAGGCTCGTCCATTAGAAGAACCAATAATAAGTGAGTTCCTTTGAAATCATGATATAAATGAAAAAATATGAACTAGATGGTGGTCTCCTTAGTAGGTGTTGAGAGCTCAGACAATTGGATGCTCATCACATAACTCGAATAATAACCCCATTAGTCTTCCCATAAATAAAGTTTGACATACGTTGCTAGGGTTTTGGGAGGAAATAGATTCATAAAGGTTTGTCTAAACAATATTATTCACTTTTTGTTTATCTTTTCAATTGATGATGAAACCGCATGTTTGTCATAACCTTATCAAAAGTTGGAAAGGTGATATGTTTAATTATATCTAGTTCATTCTTCTAATCTTAGCTTCCTTTGCTCTAAAGTAGAACATTACCTTAGTCTGCAATATATAATACAAATATCTTTATGCCCTTGACCAATCTCAATCATCAACTACACTTGATTGAAGCATTGGTTAAGTGCTTGTACAACTCGCATTTCTAAATCTTTACTTGAGCCATGCACAAATATATGGCCTTTTATCTCAAGCTTGTCCATCATTGTAAGACAATTTTATGAGTTTGTTCTCCACCTGGCTAAGATGCTAGCCCTAAACGAAAGGAACCACTGGCTAGGTTTGTGACTATAATGTTATATATTCTATTATATATTCTACCACATAACTCAAACTTCTCTAATTCTATGGTATGTTGGCTTTCTGTCTATATCTCCTAATGTACATTTCTATCTATATTTTGTTCTTGCTAGGGCCTGGCTGTTAAGAATAAGTTAGAATATTTTCTCTAGTATTTATTATATATTTATTTATTTAAATGAATTTTATAGTTAAAAAATTCAATATTACTGGCGCCACCCCACCCCTACCACCATTAGGCCTCCTGGTAGGTCCGGTGATTCCGAGATTTCTGTCTCCGATCGCCATCGGGATCTTGCTCTCGAATTCCCCTTCTCTCTATTGAAGGGATTTCCTTAATTGCGCCTTGATCACCAATTAGAGAAGACCATTGGGGGGTGAACAAGATCGCACTTATCCACCCCTATTAATTTTTTCTCTCCTTTCTTTGACATTTTTGCTTCAAATTTACTCAATTTACTTGTAAATTGGATTCTTCTTCTAAGTCTCTCTCACTCGTTTGGGTGAATTTTGGTGTTTTATTTCGATATTTTTCTTTGCTCGCTGTCACTTTCTCCCTTCTTTTTTATTCCTTTCTTCTGAGAAATGCTCCTTAATCAGAGTTTCTCTCTCCATTTTTTTTAAATTTCTTTTTTCCTTTGGAGATAGAGTCGATGTTATTGAGCAGATATTTTGTTTTCTTTTCTATTGGTTGATGATGGATTAATTTTTATCTTGGTGTCTTTTCTGCTTTTTAGCTTCAGTTGGATTAGGAATATAAAATTTGTTGGAGTTTGAGGCTTAGTTTAGTTGTCTATAAATATGTATGTATTGTTCTTTGTTGTACTGCATTGTTCTTTGTTTAGGAAAACAAAAAATGATTATTTCATTTTTCTACTTTTTTTCCTTTGTATTATGCTTTCTTTTCATTTAGTTTTATACTAAGTGGAGTTATGTTGATAGTTATAGTTATAGTACACGTGCTTATGCATGTGAATCCAATAGATAAAAATCTATGATCTAGACTAGTTGCAATTAGTTGTAATAAATGGCAGATGAAATTGCTAAAAATCAAAAACAAAGTTTTAATTAAAAAAAAACAAGATTTTCCATGATAAGCGTTGATTCACATCTCCTAATGTTCTCTGATGAACTCATCTTATATTACATATATAGGTTATTTGTATGATAGTTTTTTTAATCTATGACAGTGTTTTTTAGTAACATGAGTTCAAGTTGCCATTTCTCAATCAGAGATGCAGATGATTTGAAAATCCATGCATTTCATGTTGGAATCCCTCGCACGTCGCAGAAAATTTCAGAAAAATTCTGCGCGTAGCGGAAAAAATGCGCGAGATCCCGTTCATCTCATGAACTTATTTTAAAACCGATGTTCGTAGATAGATTAGGATTAAATATTTTTTACATGATTAGAAAGATCAGATCTTCACCTTGCGCGGGTAGATGATCACCGCAATCTGATGATTATGGTATTTGTTGGAAGGTTCGCTTGAAGTTGCACATGCGTCCGGCCTCTACGAGTATCCACACGAGGCAGAGGACCGATCTAAGTCTTTGAATCTTCCCGGGGTGCTAACTCCCTTACAGAGATAACTTTGGATAGACAAATCTCTTTCTTCTTGCAGCAAACAACTCCTTGATTGCTCTCCCTTGAACAAGAATGATTGGAGAAAGAAGAATAAAAGGGAGCAACAAGTTGCAGCTTTTTTTATTTTGGGGGAAGAAGGAAGGGAGAAAGGAGAGCCAACGCCTCCTCCTTTTTTCTTTTGTTGGCGGCTGCTAACAAGACGAGAAGAGAGGGGCTTCACGGCACAAAGAGAGGAAAAAATTCCCTGTGGCTCCTAAAATTAAGGAGCTCCAACCTTATCTCTTGGCCAAGAGGAGGGGCGTACGCCCCTCCTCCTTTTTCTTCACGTAAAAGGCATGGGAGGGGTGTGGGCCCCTCCCTCTTAGTCCCTCTTTAATCACACCCTACTTAATCATATTAAGTAGGGTGGTGTAGCCACATAGATAGGGTCTAATCCTCTTCTAAAGAGGATTAGATGAACCCAATTCCTTCTTTCATTCAAATCCTAATCTAATTAGGATTCAATTGAACCATGACTCAATTGAACTCTTCAATCCTAATCCAGTTAGGAGCCATCTTAATTTATTAGATTAAAATTAATTAGGACTTAAGAACTCCTAATCCAATTAGGACTTATTCAATTTTAGTCCTAATCTAATTAGGACTTTAAAAATCCTACTTCAAGTAGGACTCTAATTTAATTTGAAATCCTAATCCAATTAGGACTCCAAGAATCCTACTCCAAGTAGGACTCATGATCAAGTCCAATTAATTAAATTCAATTAATTAAATTAAATTGCAATCCGATTGCAATTATTCTTCTTCAACTCACTAACTCTTAGCGGGTTAACCAATTATCAATCGAATTGATTATTTATGATTCCTAATCACAATTCAACAATTGGATCGGTCAATACCTCTAATGTGTATGATCCCATAGGTTCTATTTTATCTGGTAGTGAGATATATTGCGATCTCTATCACAATATCATTAAAAACTCTTTTCAATGGGTTGGAACAATTCCAACTCAACTCACCAGGGATCATCGACCATCTAGATGGTCCCCGTGAGTCTCACCATCCACCAGTGACACCTAACAGCATGTAGTGGCTACCCAGCAGAATAGAATGATGAATCTCTAAGTGCAGTTATCATGTGATACAGTCCTTCTATCGTGGATCCCTATAGAACGGAGGTCATGGATAACTCGTCAAACCCCGTCGTCTGTCATATGTCTAGATTTATTCGACTTAAGTTCGAGAGTGAAAAAAACTCTTTCTCCACTGTATATACTGCCCCGGCCGAGGTCTTACGAACTCTGTCTAATAAATCATATAGGATTACTTTTTATCTATCAAGGTCGATAGATTTCTTGTAGGTGCATACCCTACTCTTACAGTAAACCTACTGCAGCCAATCTACACTATAAGGATTCATATGACTAGAGACCATGTATATGTGCAGTCAAACTATAATAACCTCACTGTGAGTAGCCGAAGCACCGCAGGTCAAAGGACCAATCACACTACTGCAACATCAAGTAAGTCACTGATGAGTGGATAGACATCCAAGTGACTTCTTGTTTTGGTCACGCTCAGTACCCTTGTTCTCTAACAAGCACCTGCACTATACTTCAGTGTCCCTATACTGTGGATTCGAGACTCGTCCATCCATAAGAAAAGCGATCTGTGCACTGATCTCATCGGATCTATCACCATTCTCGTGATGATCCATTGATCAGGAGCATTTAGAAATTAATCACCAATGATACATGGCTCAAATTCTCAACTGTTGAGAATATGTATCATCATCTTATTAATTTCTTGGACGATTCATAAACACATAAATAATATGAATGAAAAAGAATGCCCAACTTAATAAATTGATAATTAGGTCAAGTATAAATTTATGTTCCAGAATAAAATAATGCGTCAGCCAAATTGACTTCTAGGGCATAATTCTAACATTTCACTCCCACTACAACATAGTGCAGCAGAGCTAAATCCCATGCCACTTATTTCTTTTTTCTCTTGTTAGTTGCTTGACATGGTATTGTTGAGAGCAAAGCAGTTACCTAGGAGGGAGTCCATCTCCTATGAGTTAATTGGAACTTGGCTAGAGATAGTTACAAGCAAACCCACGTATGAAAGTAAAATACTATAAAGATATTTTGAGAGGATGGATATAATTTAGTTATCACAAGCAATGATGGTGTAGATGATTAAAATGGAACACTAATATACCATAATGCTACTCGATAAAATACAACAACATTCACTTTTATAGGCTAAAATGACCAGTAAAAATGTCTTAATGATGCCTCAAAAATGTGGGGATTAAAGACTTCTTATATATTATGATATTAATGGAAATACTCAACAATTTAATAATGGCAAATCTTGTGATATATAGTTTCTTTAGATTAGTCATAGGAACAAAAAATACATACAAAAATTTCTCACAAAAATTGAATAGATATTCACAGGCTTTGGAGCATGTTTGAGAAAGAAAGTCATATGAACTTCCTTTTGGTTATAGAGAAGGAGATTGTATGGAGTGATCGTGTCATGCGTGAGTGAGAAAAGCCAATGAACTTCACTACGTGTTATAGAGAGAATAAAAGGCCATAGTCCTGCATAGCACTAGGCCATAGTCCTGCAGAGCACTTTATATTTATTGATGGGAAACAATTTGAGTCATTAAGATAAATATGGGTTGTTGGACAAGGGCGCGCGGTTGAGGCTTATACCCAAGAAAAAGACTCATGGATGGGAGTCACATAATGAGATAAACATAGCTATAGTGAAACTTTATTTAAACTGATCTAACGATCTCAAATTTAGCAAAAATTGATCCATGCCATGCTTGTGCTGTGTCTGACAGTCACCTGATGGAGGACCACCGCAGGGAGAATAGGGACAGAGGAGAAAAAGGAGGTCATAGGGACATAGGAAGAAGAGGCTTTGGAGACGTAGAAGGAAAAAAAGCAAGAAAGCCTCACACCCAGCATGATGAAGAGAAGAAAGTCGGCCAAGCCAAGGAATTTTTTATTTCTTTGATCAATGCCCTAATTCATTAGGAGTATAGCCTTTATATAGGCCTTACATCAAGTCCATCAATTGATGACATGCCAAATTTGGGCTCTTACATCAATTCAATTAATTGACTAAGTGACTTAATTGATTACATACCATATTTGGACTCTTACATCAATTAATCACTTACCAACATTGATCTGATCAATTGATCTAATTACTTGACTTAACAATTGATCAAATGGACTTGACCAATAACAAAAATAATTAACCAAATTAACTCGGCCAATAATAAAAGCAACCAACCAAATTGACTTGACCCATAACAAAAGCAACTAATAATGCAATAAAGTAGAAATGACGTGGATTCGACTGGACCCAATCTCCGGGGTCCAACTCAAACTGATGTCAATCTCTAATACGACGTGAGCTAGTGGCTCTGATGGCTCCATTATCTAAATGAAGGGCTCTGATGTCCCCATCAAGTTCTCCCAGGTAGAAAAAACTCGACCGCATCGAGTGTAGGTCTGGTGACTGGAGAAACAACGCGAAGCGTAGGACCGCAAGATCGAGGAGCTTTGGCGACGGAGGCAAAGCTCTGGCTTTGATACCAAGCTGATAGAGGACAACTTCAAGAAAAAAAGAAAAAGAGGGGGAAGAAAGAAGAAGGAAGAAAAGGTTTTAGAGACGCAGGAAGAAGAAGCTTTAGAGACGTAGGAAGAAAGAAGGGAAGAAGGGCTCATGCCCAGGGTGAGGAAGAGAAGAAAGTCGGCCAAACTATGAGGTTTTTTTATTTCTTTGATCAATGCCTTTATGACGTGGCCTTTATATAGGCCTTACATCAATTCCATTGACATACCAAACTTGGGCCCTTATATCAATTCAATCAATTGACTAATCAATTAATTGATTACATAACAAATTAGACCCTTACATCAATCAATCACTTAGCAACATTGATCTAATCAAATGATCTTAATTACTTGACCCAACAACTAACCAAATTAACTCGAACAATAACAAAAACAACTAATCAAATTGACTCGATCAATAACAAAAGCAACTAATAATGAAATAAGGTATAAATGATGCGGACTCGAGTGAACCCAATCTAGGGGGGTCCAACTCAAACTGATATCAATCTTTGGTATGACATGAGCTAGTGGCTCTGATGGCTCCATCGTTTGAATAAAGGGCTCTAATGTCCCCATCACATTAGGATCTTTAACCTTTTTTTTTCCTGGTAGAAGAATATTCTTAAGCATGTAACATATCAAAGTCACCTCCTATATATTATCTTCAGCATTATCTTATTTTCTTTGAAAACTTCATATTAAGATAATTGTCACCCCAAAAGGCCTCTCTTCATGCACCTTCCCTTGCCTTCTCCCCATGCTCCATCCCAGCCATGGTGTCATACAAGGGCTGGCTGAAGGTCTCAGGCAGGTAGAACGATATTACCCCGCCGATGATCCCACACAACCCAAATACCACAAACGGCAGCCCCTGCCCCATCACCACCACCATCGGCGCCACCACTGCCCCGATCTGCTCCGCCTGCTGCATGCACCCGAGTGCTGCATTCCTCACCGTCGTCGGGAAGAGCTCGGCTGTGTAAACCAACAACAAATTGTATGTCGCAGAAATCCCAAATATTCCAAGCATACCGCACGCCATTCGGCCCACCGCCATTGCTCCATCGCCACCCATCAAGCTCCCGGCCATACAAAATGCACCACTGAACCACATTGTCCCAATGGCCAGTGGCCTGCGTCCAAACCGCCCTAGCAGCAAGGTGGCCAACGTGAAGGCCGGCATCTCACACACCGAGTTTACAATGACACTCATGTAAAGATTGGTCTTAAGGTTTACAACATTTAGTGTCAGGCCATAGTATGTAACCGAGCAAAACAAACTTATGATTGTTGATAGGACCAGCCTCCATCGAGTTAGTGATGAACGTATAACATCTATGATTGAGCCTGAGATATCAATGTCCATATCTGCTATGCTGTTGGTGTCGCCATGAGATTTGTCACAGTCCAGAACCAAGGAGACATGGTCGGGGAGGGACCGGCCATTCTTCTTAGTGATGGATCGCATGATCTCGAGAGCCTTCTCGGGTTTGCGGCGAATGAGGTACCAACGAGGGGACTCAGAGATGAAAGGAAGGATGGCAACAATGAAGAAGAGAGTGGGAAGGGTGGTGATGAGATAGAGGGAGCGCCAAGAGGACGGGAAGAGGTAGGCAATGGTAGCGAGGGCGACGATGCCTGCAGAGAAGAAATAGAACACAGACATGCCTACTGCAGCCCGGCGAGCCCGGCCGACAGGCTCGGTGGCCAGCACGAAGGCTGTGGTGCCCATGGGACCAGTGCACAGGCCGGTTAGCACACGAAGGATGAGATAGATGGTGTAGGATGGTGACACAGCCGTGAGGCAGCCTAAGATAGTGTTGATGACACAGCCCACCATAAGGGAGCCCTTCCTGCCAAGAAAAGAGTCTGAGAGGTGTCCAAAGATGCCACAACCTGAAAATCGCAGAAAGATAGAATGCAACAACACAGATCAAAGGTCATTTGGTATCAAATCAATTCAAATTATAAGCACAAGTTGGTTGGCAACAGGCAAGCGAATGTGGAAATGAATTTGTCTGATTCAACTGATTCAATCATGAAACGTTATATATGCAAGTGAACTTATGTTTATTCATTTGAAATTGGCTCAAACTGATTCATGTTTTCATCTACTTCATTTTTTAACGACCTATGTCATTGTTTAACACCGAAGGATCTACTTAAAACTAACAAATCAGCTCTCATATATACATTTCCAAATCAAATTGCAAACAAGAATTAACTTTGTCACCTGTTTTTTAAATATCTATTTATTTTTCAACAATTTTAGGATTTTTTTATCATTTAAGAAGTACTTAAATTTTGATAGTATGGACATACATAAAACAAATACTAAGTTTTCCTACTTTCAATTTGACCATTCCATTAAGTAATTTGATCCTTGCTCCTCAAGTCTCATTCTCATTTCACATAATCCAGGTATATATTATTTAGTCTTTGTTTAAGGTCACAGTACTTGTTTAGCTCAGCTTAGACCTAATTAGCTCACAAAAGATTCTTTTTAGCAAAGGAGTTTTTTTTTTAAAAAAAAATGTAAAATTCAAGCATAAACTCCTCTTTTATGACATACAAAAACATCCTTTTACTTCTCTCATGTTGAAGTGAGCAGAGAGGCTCAATAGCCTACCGTCAACTTTTTGCGTTTCTAATTGAGGTAGAAAAAAAAAAAAAAACTAAGTTGGACAAAACCCCAAGAAGAAAATAACTAACAAATGCAAAGCTCAAAAAATTAAAGGAAAATAAAAAATGAAATTTAATTTAAATCACCGAAACGTATTCTAAAAGGGTTTGGAATAGTAGTCACTTTTTTCTCTGTATATAGATTTTTATTTCTTTTGGGTTGGCTTTGGACATTATTTATGGCCAATCAATGGTTATTTATTAACACTATATGAATGGGTCTCTCTAGAAAAAAAAAAAGAAATGTAAAAATATTTCTTCTATAAAATGGTTTCTTTCCACAATCTATAGAGGTCCTTTCTTATAATTTTTTTTGGTACAACAGCTGTTCACGTTACTCTGGCGAGCACGCAGCTAGCAAAATCAAAAGAAAGAAAATAACAAAGCAATAGAGGGGCGACCCTTTGGTATGGCCAGAGGACCTCTCCGGAGTACTAGGCAGCATAGGTGGTAACCCAGTCGGCGGTTCTGTTCGTCTTCCAGTACACATGAAAGGCATTACAGTCCCCCACCATCCATCAGATATCACAAAGCAGAGAGTCTCCATCCCCCCTCTGCCCATCACCCTGAATCCAATTGATCATCCCTATAATTTTTTTAAAACTGATATACAAGAATGTCCAAGTTCACATTAACCTAGTATAAGAAATTATTTCAGATTAACCACTCATTTCATTGAAAGGATGAAATGGCAGAGGAGAGTGAAGGTTGGAATATCTTATAAGATTACCATAGTCATGGCCTATCCACTTGGTAAAGAAGGGACAAAAGGGAGCCGGACTATGTCCCACTAGTAAGCCGGCATGGTGCCCCTAGTAAGTTGAGCGCCAGTGGGAAGTGCATCCAGATCCAAAACAATCAAAATGGAGTTAGAAAACCGCCACCTAATGTCAAACAGAATGCTACAATCTTCATGGTAATGTTTGACTTTTGGTAGTCATTGGTCAAATACCAGCACATAACCGTGTGCCAACTCCATTTTGTCGTCTTCAATGGGGTCTTTTGACCATTGGATTGGTAAAGTTAAATATAACTGCGTTTGGATTGGTTAAGGATAAACTCTATAACAATTGAAGCTAATGTTTTGTCCTCTTCAATGGGGTCTTTTGACCCCCTCTTTTTTTTCTTTTATCTTGGGCACCCTTTTCTCTTCACAATGATGATCCAGAATGGAATATCCGCATAATTCAGAATTGAGAAGTCTCAATTGGTCATCCCATCACAGAATAAAATAAACAGTATATTAAAGAAGGGGCAAAACTTCTTTTTCTTCTTCTCCTATTTTAAAAAATCTAAATTTTGCATACATTGTGCAAATTGAGATTTGGAGCAGATCAAGGTCCATTTAGCACTGCTCAAAATTAAATTTACAATGGAGAAGATTTGGATGAAAGGAGAAGAGTCTGATCACCAGCCATGATACAAAAAAAGATTCACCGACTCCTTCGCATTAAAATCTTTGAGAGGTAATTTAACAAATAAATTTTCTGAACAACTCTTCCATAAAAAGAGAAGGAAAAAGGGAAAGCAGAGAAAGGTTTGCCAATAACCATCCAAGAATTTCCTGAATTTTTGATATCTCCTAATAAAATGAGAACGGAGTTGAACTTGGTTTTGATTAAATATTCTTTTAGCTTCTCTGGAAAAAGAGTTCATATATGTACTACATCACCATAGTCATTCTCACAAAGAAAAGCCTATTTTTATGGGGATCCTAATCAATGGTAACTATCAATTCAACATTAATATATATTTTTTTAATATTTTAGTTTCAATCAAAATTTTAAATTCTGTGAGATGGGAGGGTCCTGGTTTCTCTTAAGAAGCAGATTTTCTGCTCCATCCGGATAGTCATCCAATTAAACGCCCTGATAGATATATACCCTCTAAAACAAGTTACAAATGCAAGCAATGGAAGTGAATAAAAGAAAAGGAAAAAGAATCGGTTCTACCTACCGACCATGCAGCCTGCAAAGAAGGCTGATTGCACCAACCCAATCTTATACTTGTTCCCACACACCAAACCCCATTCAGCTACCGTCGACACCTCCCGTCCTCCGATCCACTCCCATGATCCTGGCTCGAGCTGACAAACGTCGACGTCGCTGCATGCCGGCCCGGTGCACCGCCATGCCGGTTCGCGGTCTGCGAAGATGGTGACCATGGTGTGGAATGCATCAAGTGCCCATGCTAGGCTAACAAGTGCAAAGTGTCTCAGCTGCCATGGCCCAAACTCTCCTGAATACTTTTGTAGCATCTCATCAACTCCGATCCTCTCGTCACCATCTTCGCTGCATCCTGTCGGCTGGAGAAGGGCCGACCTGAGGTCCTCAGCCTTTGGGGAGCTTTCGTCTTCCATTTGCTATCCTCCTGATCAGGTCTAGAGTTAATAGTTCAGGTTAGAAGGTGAAGACATATATATATAGAAGTCCTCATCTAGGTAATGCACGCAGCTTGATTGGTTGGGGTTGGAACTATGAAAGCAGTGGGATGGGCTTTAGGGAGCACATGGAAAGGTGTTCATTTTTGTATTGAATGGAAGGGGGCCTCGTGAGGAGCTCGTGGAGGCAGTGTTATAATATTTAAGCTCCCATGATGAGGACCCCATAATATTTGGTCTTTATATTAATAGGGGGAGATCAACTTCTTTAAGTCAGGAGAATCAGTGGTCTAATATATTTCATGCTAGTTTAGCACCGTTCTTGTTTCACTTTTATATTCTGGAGCAACAACGAGGTTATGCTTTTAGTTTATTCTAAATAAGCTCATCATGAAAGTACCTGTGGGGCTAAGAACTTGTGATAAGAGCTTTCTTCTATTCTCTTGTAAAATATTGTGGGCAGTGTTATGTGTGCGACTCAGCGGTTTGACGATCATCTGGCAAGTCTTGTTGGTAACATTAATTCTTTTATGTTAGTTCATATCTAACAGGAAGTGCTCCCACAAAACAAAACCATAAAAATATTTTAATTCTTGGGAGAAAACCCTTAAAATTCCATATTAACCTCCAAAGCTTCTGCAAGTGAAGCTGATTAGAGGAAGAAAATTTGATATAAAGCTTTGGTTAGAAGTTCAAAAGCTGATTTAGTAGATCTATCCTGCCGATTTGCGGCATATTTTTAAGAAATGATGGATACTCATTAGTTAAATGTTCCTTTTCAAAAGTTGTCTGGTTTGCGGCTTCGTTGTCTCGTAGGTTTGATGATTCACCTCCATCCTTCATTTGCTGATATACTATTTTAAGAAGTGCTTTGAACGATGAAAAAGCATATATTTTCTTTGTTTTTTTTTATTCTATGATTCTTATGGAAGTCTCGAAATTATATATACAATTAGTATTTAGAGCTTTAATCCAAATAATAAAATAACTTATTCAGATTTTTCTTATTTGCAAAACAGTCATAGCCTAAGAGATGCTGTCAAACTAGTATCCATGCTCAGCCAGATGAATTGGAGCTTTGATGTATTGATGGTATCCATGTGATAACAATAATTCGCTAGGCTGTGACTTCATGTTTCTTTGTTCAAAGCTTTTTTCTAAAGAAACTATTTTGTGGTTCATACAATTATGCTAGGCCAATAATGACCAAGATTCAGAACTACCAAGAACCAAATGAGTCTCCTTCTTGGCACCAACCTTTGATGCCAACCTTGGATTCCTAACTAATATCTCCCCATAATTAAACCAACATTGAGTGTACTAATGAAGTATAGCCTAGATGAATGATGGACCACAACATGGAAATGTAGTTATTATTTTTTGTGAGAGCATTCCATAAAAAAACAAACTTCTCTGGGCACCAGGAAATGAGGAGATTGAATTGAAGGATAAAGTCATTTACTCCCGAGCTGTTAATGAGTCAAATTTTTGGGGCTCCTTTTCTAAGTATTATTGTTCTTTTAGCAGGGATTGCTTTAGCAATGCCTGTACTGACAACTGATTTTATAGATATATTGCCTTTTTTGCATTCTCATGTTACTGTATTATTTGGTTTACAAGAACAAGAAAAAGAATCATGGATGAATAATTATTTATACGAAATGATTATTCAATGAATGATGGGCAAGCCCTTATCCTTCTCTCCAACATGAATATAATGAGGAGTAGCTTTAGGATTTTGTACCTGTCAGAAGAGAAGGACCTAATCCTAGTTTACATAGACTCATCTTTATGAGTCTTGTCCATTATGGGAGTCTAACTTAGTTTTCAATTGTTACATGGGCCAACCAATCCTATGGGCCTTGTGAGACCATCTTGCCTAATAGGTCTAGTTTAATATGTGTTACCTAATGATCGAGCCCTATCCAGGTTTTATAGACATGGGTTATTATACTACAGAAAAAACAGATATTACCGACACTTTTTAATATATATACCAACACAAATTTAAAAGCATAGGTAGTTATAAAAGACCCCGACACTTATAAGCATTACTAATCACGGACGCTTTTATAAGCGTCGGCAATGAAGCATCTTATACCAGCGATGCTTACTTGTGTTTCTAATTAACGACGCTAATAAGCATCGCTAATATATATTGTAATGATGCTTTAAATTGTCATAAGAGTTATTTTAAAAAAAATATTTAATGTTTTTTTAAAACTCTGTATACAAATATATATGCCAAATACACATACAATAGAAGTCATATAATAACACATGTTATAATCAAATAGATCATTCAAAATATTCATATTATCAAATATAATTACATTTATAATGTCAATTTACATTTACATTGTGATTTGAAAAACATAAAAAATACATATAAAACTTATAAATAAATAATCTTAGAGCTATCAGGGGTCGATGACATCATTATCATCATCTCTACGAGTACTGGAATGATCAGAAACCTACAAGAAAAAGATAAAAACTTTAGAAGTAAAGAATACAAAAATTATTAAGCTCATACAAAAATATGTGATAATTAAGTAAAATATTTAAATAGATATAGTTAGTTATCTGAGGAGGGACAATCCTATGTAAAAAAGATGCAATCTAGTTAAGGTGAGCCCTTAAAGATTGTATCTCTGTTTGATGGCTTTGTCTCATCTCCTTCATCTTTGTCTGATAGCTTTGCCTCATCTCCTCCATCACTGTCTTTAGACTACAAATCTCTGCAGTGTCACAACTATGTTCGGCATCTTGGGTATATCTGCTTACTGTAGATAACTGAGTGGGCATAACTCCAACATCATAACCCGTTACTCGACCATAACGCTCGGGTCTCATCAATTCGGCGAACACCTGAGCTTCAACATGACTGGTCTCGCTAGATGATAATGACTCTCTGACACAGTGTGCAATAAGGGATGCAGCCCTATCATATATTTTAGGAAAAAGCAATCATATTAATGTTTGAAAAAATAAAACTAATAAGAAATTGTTACACAAATCGATTATCAATACTTATAATTATCTCTCTTGACTCCTCCTGGACAAAGCTGCTATCTCGGTGGGTGTGAGTCATCCTGTGGATCTCTACCTCATCAGGCTCACTCCCATTCTTTTCCATCTATAATAAAAAAGTATATTGGCAAGCTATATATTATCCATGATACATGATATATGATAGAAGATAGATGCATATGAAATCAAAGAGTTTCATCTCTACGAATATATGATTGAGTAGTTTGAAATATGACAAAGAGTTTCAAAAAAATATATAAATTCATCTCTACGCCTCGCATAATTCTTGAAGCCTGATGTATGAGAAACCGCTTGAGATGCTTGTGCAGCTTTACCAATATCAGAATATGTCTGCCAAAAAAAGTAAATAATGTAATATAATATCTATATATATATATATATGCAATCCATATTAATAATAAATACAATATAAGATATTGAGATAGTATATACAATCTATTCTCTCTTGAAAAAGTAGTAGTGAACAAGCTTCCTCCACTGATGAGGGTATACATCAGGAGGATAATTACGACTAACCTCCTCCTCTATCATAACCTCACCCTTGTAGTTCGTCTTCAACTTCTTGTAATCTTTCTATTGGCAGTTGAGGGATTTTAACACCTAGTTTTGGCTCTCTGGAGGGAGCACAAACTTACTCCATACCAAAGTAAAGAATGTTATAATAATGTTAAATCAAAAATTATAATTATGATAGTAAGCAAATTAACATGCAATATTAAATTCACATCTTTACCTGTACAACTCTATGAAGTTCAATCTTATATGAAAAAAGTATATCATTCCACTTCACATAGTTGAGCGGACACAACTGACCTTACTGCATAATCAATCCTACAAAACTTGCTAAAATGCTTCTTGCCTTCTTGATGGGCTGGCCTAGTTCGTTGCATCAGATGACGATCTTCTTACCCTCATGAAGCTGCCCTCACAATCTTCTACACCTTCAAGATATCTTGAACAAATTTCAAATACTCCTCAGCAATATATTCTTCAACATTCGAGTTTTTGGGATAGGCTCAATTGCGTACATAATTCTTTAAGTGCACAAAAAAACTTTCAACAATAAATTTTTTATCAATATCAACATCAGTATGATATTGTTGAAGCTAATGATTTTTAAATATGGACATTAGAGTTTAGCAAAATCACTTCTCAATAGAATACATCTATTGGTAGTGAACTAGTCCACCAAGTTTAGCTTCCACTGCTAAGTGATGAGTAGATAAACCATAATGGTAAAAAATTTAGGAGAAAAGATCTTTTCCATATGGCAAAGTATAAATGCAATATTAAACTCCAACTAATCTAGCTCTTGAGGATCAAGAGCTTTAGACCATAATACCTTTAAAAATGATGACAACTGAGAAATAATTGCAAGAACTTATTTTAGCGTCGATAATCTTAAAGCCAATGAAAGATATCTTGCATCAAAATGTAACCATTATGACTTTTAAGATTTGAAAGTTTTTGCTCTTTGAGATTTACCGTGAAATATTCGATACATACCCATCAAGGACCTTTATAGTTTTCAGAATCGTCAGAAAAGGATCTTTCTTTCGAGCAGATATTGCGTAACATGCAAAAGGTATATAAAATTTATCATTGACAAGCTCTTTCGAATGAAGCTCTCATCTTATACCAATGTCTTTCAAATCAAGACACACTTTCAAGTTATCTTTGGTCTTCCCATCAATATTTAACAATGTTCTAATCAAGTTATTATAAACATTCTTCATATATGCATCACATCAAGATTATGCCAAAGAAGATTATATTTTCAATAAGGCAAATCAAGCAAAATGCTCTTTTTTTTCTATAACTATTTTTGTGTAGATGCTATCATTGTGTCATTGTCATTTTTCTATCCATATATGTTGTCATCATTCTCGAAGAAGTTGTCAGCATTCTCAAAAACTCCTGCATCAAGATTGCTAGTAGTGATCTCCGCTATTAACCCTTCGTTCATTGAGCTGCCAACATTCTGCCTTCCTCTTTTCTTTGAACATTTAGAGACCTTACCATAATTATAATTGATGCTATGCATTTTTCTAAGAACTTCAGTTTCAGTTAGTGGAATAGAGAAAAATTGCAACTCTATGGTACTATCAAACAAATCATTCTGAAATCAAAATGGATGGTTTGATTCTAACCATCGACGATGGCCTATAGAACAAAAAATTTCTTCATATTTTAACCAATACAAATGAGTTGAATTCCTATAAGAAGGATATGCAATACATCCATAGTGCTCCAACCAGATAAATTAACATATGCAGAAAAATTATTGATAGTCCAAATAAAAGCAGCCCACAATTTGAATATTTGGGTAGTGAAATTATCAAATGCATCGATACCCTCCCATAACTATTTCAATTCCTCTATAAAAAGCTGCAGACAAATATCAATATCATTACCTGGACCCTTATCATCTAGATAAATATTGATAGAATGAGTAAAGATTATTTCAAACACATTCATGGTGGTAAATTATATGGAATCAAAACAAACGGCTAGTGTTGTATATAAAACTCATTGTTCAGAATGGATTGAATCCATCAGTAGCTAAAACCAACCTAACACTGCAAACATCAAAAGTAAATTCGTGATGCCTATCATCAAATGTTTTTAATGCTAAACTATCCACTAGGTGCCTTAACATTCCATCCTTTGTATAACCTTCGTCATGCAATCTCATTGAGAAAGCTATTTTCAATGATGCATACATCTTTTTCAATCTAGGTATGAGAGAAAAATACCACAAAAAATTGGCTAGTTTTTTTTTAGTTCGTGCAACATCCACTTTATTCAACAAATCATGCTTATCTTCTTCACATTTTTTTCATCGTGAAGATCCACATATTCGACACGACTCTTAGTTAATATTTTCACCATGGTATAAAATACATTCATTTGGACAATTGTGTATCTTCTCATATCCAAAATTCAATTCTTTTACTAGTTTTTAGCTTCATAAGAAGATGATGACAAAGTAATACCTTCCAGAAATGCATCTTTTAATAATTAAAGCAGCATAGTGAAAGACTTGCTAGACCACCTATTCAAATATTTCAAATGAAATAAATACATAAGAAAAAAATTTTTCGTAAAATTCTTACAATCCAGATATAGTTCTTGATCACAATCTTTCATCAAATTATAATACCAAGCTGTTTCATCATTAGATGAATGTATAGGTTCCTCAACATGTATAGAATTAGTAAATGTACGCTCATCACCTATTGCAACTGCTTCTTGTCCACCATTAAAATCTATTAAACTTTCAATACCATGTCCAAGAATATTTCTGAGTAAGCCCCTTATATCATCTTCTCATACAAGATTTTTTTTCCATATTACTAGATCCAAAACTAGATGTGTGTTTTAAATAGAAGGGTTAATTACATGAAAACGACAATATGGACTCTCCATGAAATACCTATTCAGTATAATCAGTATAACTCTTTAGAAAACCATTCCACACGAAATGTTCTTCAACAGTTTTTAGAGCGAGTGAAGAACAATTCACACATTTTCGACATGGACATAAAATCTTTCTATTCATATTAAATTTCTCAAAAATAAATTTAATAAAATTTTGAACTCTATGCAAATATTATTTGCTGGATCTCAACTTATTTATCCAACTTTTATCCATTCTATAAAAATAGTGATTGAACTGTAGCTTATCTAAAAAAGATAAACAAAATTAGGCACTGCTCTATTAAATATACTTCAAATATAATTAAGTATACTTTGACTTTAATCTTAATATAACTTCATGCATCTCATATGGTAGATGGCTAGATCTACATAAAAAAACACTTGATTATTCTACTATTAATCTTATTAATAAGTCATGAATGTAACTTTCCAGGTTTGGATCATCTGATGACAAAGATATTTTCTTGGCACATGATGTCTAAGATCTATACTATCATAAAAACAAGAACCTTAAGCTCTTTTATCTATTGCACTTGTTTGATGCTAATAAGTATCCAATGTTTAGACTACCATGGGATACACTTGGTGCCGCATGGAGCTACCATATCCAATGTGGAGGAAAGCTGGCTAAGATCCGCAACGGAGAAGGTAGTCGACCGGAGGAGGATGGTCGGTCGGATCTTTGAAGAACACTATGGATTGGCAGTGGGTATGGGCAGCAAGGAGGAGAAAGAGGAAGTTGGCAAAGGAGGAGGCATCGGAGAGGGGGAGGAGAAGAAGGAGACTTATGTGGATGGGCGAAGGTGGAGCTTGGTAGGTCAGTCAGTCGATTTAGGCACCGAAGAAGAAAGGGAGCTGAAATTGGGATGCTAGGGATGTTGGGTCGGGCAATTGATTAGATTTAATATTGGCTTCCGACGACACTTATAAGTGTCGTCTTAATATTGGCTTCCGATGACGCTTATAAACATTGTTTTAATATTGGCTTCTGACGATGCTTATAAGCATCGTCTTAGTTTAATTTATGATTTATTCCACTTTCGATGCTTTTAAGCGTTGTAATATACCAACACTAGTAAAAAGTGTCGGCAAATTTTGGCATGATGACTAAATTGCTGACTCTTCTTTCTAACATCGACAGATCATAGTTAGAAAAATTTATTTTCTCTATAGTGAGAGTAGTTCTAGATTGCTACATAATGGTGGACCCCTTTAGTGGATCAGTAGAGGATTTTAGGTTGTCGGATACCTCAGATAATTTTTGATTTTAAATTGGTTCTGTAGAAAAATAATTTTTTGGACAAGAGGACGCTGAGCAGGGTTCTGCGCACCCTAGTTCGTAGATCGCAGTAATCCGTCTGGGTTATCAGCAAAGAGGTAAAAATTCTTGTACACTGAACTGGATGATATAAATATTTTTATGCCAATATATGTATGATGTGCTAATGATCAAGATAAGTAAGAAACAAAAATAGTTTTATGATGGTTTCTATATTAAATTGTATTTAGATCAAGTATACTTGTGATTGATGATATAATAGATGCATATATGAGCATAACCTATACTTACATAATTGGATTATTGGATGTGGTGCTCCAGACTAACCACGTTACATTGGTTGCCCCATCACAGACTGAAAATATGACTGTGGTTAGTCTAAAGCCGAAAATAAATAAAAAAAAATTAATGTGTGGATGTAAATTAAATTTAATAAATAAAGACTTTGGGCTTATCTTGTTACTGTGGCAGACCCCATCACAGGCTAGAAATGTGATACTTTGGCAGCATTATAGGCTGAAAATGTAAAACTATAACAGGTCCTACCACAGGCTGGAATTGTGAAACTACAGCAAGCCCCGTCACAGGTTGGGAATGTGATAGCTTGGCATATCCCACCACAGAATGAGAAATGTGATTGAGATTTGGCCCAAAGCTGAAAAGATAATTGATCCAGATCAAGTTAAAAAGGAATGGAATGAAAAGAATTGAAAATACTAATGAAGATTTATGAGATATCATATGTTATATCACTTTTCAATGGTTAAATTTGTATTAATATTTGATGCACATATATATATACTGATTATTGATAGCCAGTTTGTGATTTTATGATGTGTGCAACAATTTCTTGTGGTTTTCAAGAGCGTGGCTCCATGAAAAGATTTTTATTAATTAGTGTTAACCCTCCTAATACTCCTAGGAAAGGCAACACCTAGCCTATCTCCCAAAGTAGCATAGCATGTGTGGTAATTTATGATCCCATCAGTCAAGTTGACTTACGGATGATCTGCTTCAAGCAGATCCAAATTCGATGTAAATAAATTTAACACATAAACATATCGATCTATCTAAACCTATTTTTCAAATAGATTGCATATAAATTATATTTTAAATTTATTTTAATTTATTTAATAATTAGATTGGATCATGACCCATCTCATAATCTCTTTGACTTATTTAAAATCTACTTATCATGTTTATATATTATTTAGCCCAACCCGCTTAATATATTTAACATACTTAAATCTTTTAATCAAAAAAAATATATTTAACTTGGTTAACTATTTATCCTGACTTGATCTATTTAGTAAATATGTTAAATAAACTAGATTCTATTATCTGTTAAATAAAAATATTAAATTTATATTTAAATTTTTGATTTATTTAATAAATAGATTAAATTAAGTTTATGAATTTTTGACTCAATTTGTAACTAACCCAACCCGTATCCCATTTGATCCACCCAATTGCTACCCCAGGCAACACCAGTTGAAGTGACCGCTTGGAAATGGCCTATCACAAAACTTTTTATCCAATTCCAATATATATATATATATATATATATATATATATATATATATATATATATATATATATATATATATATATATATATATATCCCACTAAGTTTAGTGACATCAAATAACATTGAGAAACCGGTCATAAGACAAACCAAATTTATATAATCGTAAGGACCATCAAACTATCATTGTTGCTATCTTGCTTGAATAACTTAGATTTGATAGTAGATAATCCATTGTACTCCTAAAAATAAACAAAATTTGATTTTGGTCATACTAATACAAATTACATAATGCACTTATTCATTCAACAATTTGATTATCTCTTTATATTGAATAAAAATAAATTTAAAAATAAGTGTATTTTATAAAAAAATATTTAATAAGTGATAATGCTGCCATTATATCTTCATTAGCATACAATTTGAAATAGTCATCTTAGTTATCATTAATTTTATTTAAGAACATCTGAATTTCACAATACTATGATGCCTTGAGTTAGGTTCATGTGGTTTATAGTCTAGAATCACGACCCAATCTAACTTATCATTTCTTCAATCACATTGTTTCATATTCTTAAAGATTGTTGTACATCTAAAGAACTAGATTTAGGATTTTGAAATATTTGTTCTTGGAATCAATAGGATATGCATAATATAATATCTCTATTTTGGTTACATCTATATGGTACTTTAGAAACCAAGCCTAACATTGTTCCCTACTCCATGTACTGTGTTTGGTTTAATCCCATCAATTATAAGACTATATAAAATAACTGATTTTTGTTTCTAAAGAAATTATATATTGTTCAGCATTTTTAATTTATAAGATAGACAACAAAAAAGAGATAGAGAAACACGAATGCAAGTGAACACCTCTCATCCGATAGCTTATAGAGAATTCATTCAAAAGGTTTATTAAGCAATTAATCTGAATACATACTCTATCGCTCTCTTCAATTATAAGGCAGCAATTATAAAGAAGCCTATTAGCAAGGAGATCAAAAACTAGTAGAATGGAAAAATAATGCAACAATAATGTATAGCTTCGAATTAATCTCAATCAACAAAATAAGCAATAATCCCATAGATACCTTAGAAACATCCATTGTCAGTTAATAATCCAATCCCACAAATTGGCCAAAGTAATGCATAAATCAGGTTTATTATTATTATTATTATTATTATTATTATTATTATTATTATTATTTTGGGGGGGAGGGCAGTAGCAAAATTTTTATATAAAATTTTTTGGAAAAAATTATATAGAGTACAAAAAAAAGGAAGAATATACACAACCGTGGTTTGATAAGAGAACAAGTAATTGACACATAAAAATGAAATAGTGAGAAGGGAGAGGCAGGTGCTCATAAAAACTAGAATGGGAGGCATTGACAAATACCCAATAACTCATCTTCCCACACCACATTGTGGCAAGAGAAGAGAAGGATTTCTGGACACCCCCATTTCTATAGCTCTTAGGAACCCATAGCTTCCTCAACCATCATCCACATCCTCCTCCACTCAAATAACAAGAAAAATAGAACATCTCATCTCACAAAATAGAAGTAGAGGAGGGGGTAGTAGGGTGTGGTAGGTGTCCAGCCCCTGTGTTGTTCACGAGAGAAGAGAGAGGAGAAGCGAGGAGAGGCAGTGGAGAGGCTGGGAGATAAGGGCCCAATGAGGCTCTAACACATCAAATTTAGAGGAGGTGAGGCCGATTCTGCCATACGGGAGAAAAGTAGAGGTGGGTGAGAGGGGTAAAAGAATGATTTTTACTGTATGTCGGAGCATCAAACAGCTAATCGGAATGTCGGAGGGTTGGTCCGGATCATCGGAGGATTCGTACAGATTGTCGAAGGGCTGTGGTAGAGAGTGAATTAGGGTGTGAAGAAGTGGAGCATTGAAAAGCATGATGGCTAGTTCCCACTTGAAGAAAAAACAGAAGTGAAGATTTCTTATTTTCGGTTTTTTTAGAAATATGGAAGTCTTTTGGAAAAACAAAGAAAGATGGTTACCAAATATACTTTCTGTTTTTTATTTCCATATTACTTTTTTGTTTTTTATTTTTTGATTTGCAAAGACTAATCTCAATTTCATATGTAGCCAAAGAGCATCACTAGAATTTAATAAATTGTTTTCTATACCACTGAACTTAGTTATTCATATGTAAAATAACTGCTTCATTTGTAAGACTTATGATTAATATTTTCTTGCAATATTTTCAAGAAAGGGGAGTGAAAAATTGGATCTAAAATATTTTTTGTGTTTGCTAAACATTCAAGATAGAAGATTCTAATCTTGAGAAGGAGAGCCAAGTTTCCTCTCTGCCTTCTGTTTGGACTATTTTTCTAGGCTTCAATATCAAGAAGGAAATAGAAGAAGGAACATGAAAATGAACAAGAAAGAGATATAAAGAAAAAGAATTTATTTCTAGCTATCTAAATTTAAATATAGGAATGCAAATTGAGTACCTAGAGATAGTTTTGATTTAATTAATTTAATTTTACCTGATTATATTTCATTGAGTTTCAAAAGATTGATTCCATCAATGCCCACTCAAGGTAAACAATATAGTTAAATCTAATCAAGTTAAATTTATAAATACTAAGACTATGTTTAGTTATATAAAAGGTTAGCTCATTATAAATGGTTAGCTTGCACCTAACATTCTTTACTTCAAAATAAATTTATCATGTAGAATGGAATATTTTAATCTAGTTTAAATAGAAAAGTAGCTACACTTACTTTTCATGATACTTTTATCTTAAAAAATTATTCTGCAACATTTAGTTGGTTAAAGTGGAATAAGTTGTGCAAATGGGCATTTTTTAGAGCCTAATTGCTAGTGAAATCATGAATCTTTAGTTTGCTTTTCTTGAATATCGTATTTGTTTAATATTTTATGCTACCGTGGGTATTTAATTGATAGAGTAAAAATTTATTTAAGTTCAAACTGAAGTAGTTATATATATTTATGTTCAATGACCAACTTATTCTTAAACTAAGGATACATATGGCTAATATCTTAGGCAGCAATTCTTTGATTTAAAGTTGTTACAAATTCTTATTCCTAGAACCATGCAATTATATCTTAATATAATTTTAAACAAGCAAACAATGTACTAAATTTCACTCCATTTTAATGATTTTATTTTTTTATAATGTGCAATGTGATATTAACTTTATTTTGCTTAACAAACATTGCTTTATGTATGTATTACTTTTTGTTGTATGTGTATATGTATTTATGTATGTATGCATGTGGTACGATTAATACACTAAATAATTGCAAAGGATTCATCATTGGTGTGCAATAAACTAGTATTAACTAAAAACAAGAAAAGCAATAGAGAACAACCAAAGATAAATAAGAAAATGTTAAGCACAAAAGTATAAAATAAAGTGGTCTTAGTTCATTAAACACCAAGACAAAAATGAAAGCTCCTCATTACGAAATTGGAGTCATGTATTGTCTTGACTTTCCAACTTTCAATCCAGGAAGACATATAATAGTATAGCCAACGAAGGCAAGATGTCGTGCACGGTGCCAAGGCCCACCAGATGCAATAAGGAACTCAGGGGGAAAAACAGCACGGAAAAAAAGGGCGATAGAATACTAAATAGCAAAGCAATAAGACTTTAGAACATCAAATGAAAACACATGGCTGAAAGCAACAATAAAATTTAGCCCCTAAATAAAGTCCCAGTAATGAGAAATATTTTTAAAATTTTTAAAAAAATTAAAAGTGTCTTTTTATTGGTTAATTTTTTTAAAAATCTGGAGTAAAAACATCAAATAGCTGTAGCTGAGAAATAAGTAACTACTTGAATAAAGCTATTCAAATATATAAATTAGTACAGTAATTATTTGTCATCATAAATTTATATTTAAATTATTTCATCCACTACAATCATCTTGCCTGAATTTCCTCTATCCTAGAAAAAGAGAGAGAGGGCTCACAGTAAAAAATAGCGGCTCAATGACTCAAACTTTTTCTTAGAAACATCAGAAATTTCTTTTAATGAAAAGTGTTGGAAATTCTTTTTAGCAACTAAACTTTGCAATGTTAAAGTGTGGAAAGGAATCAATATATTTAATTAAGCATTGGTAAGTAAAATTTGATTGTCAACACAATTTAGTGTTGCCTATTTCGAGATGTGTTGATGCATTTTACAAAAGCATCAAGAAGTTGACAACCGGACGACACTTAATACCATCTTTGAGTGAAAATCCTCCCTACCTTTCTCCTCTCTTGCAGTGGCAGCAGTGTCTCGTCTCTACACCCTTTCTTTCTCTCTCGTAGAGGCTCCTCCACCTCTCTAGGTCATTTAGGGTTTCTCCCCATTGGTGACATCCTTCTACTCATCCATCCTCGGAGGCCATCTTCTTTGACATCGGCATCGGCCACAAGGGTAACCACCGGAATGCCACAAAGCTCCTCCTCTCTGGCTTTTCTCTTGGTCCGATCAAGAAGTATTTCATTAGGGGTATTTGATTAAGACTTGAAGGCTATGGGACGTGGTTGCGTTGCTCCTCCTTTCTAGCTCTCGACCACTAGATATTTGATTCACGGATCAATTGATTGATTTTTTTACATTTAATTAAGTTTATTGATGGATCTAATTGATTTGTTGATTTAATTGATGTTTAAATGACCAAACTAAAAGTTTTCTTTTCTGTTAAAGAAGAAAACAAAAGGAAAATAGTTTTGGGAGCTCTATTTGGGGTTTGGAAGAAGGCAAGGAGGGTTTAATGTGCTCGAAGGAGAGTGACACAATTGCTTTCATGGGCTCAAGTATCTCTATGTATCTTCCTTTCTTTTTTAAATAGTGTAAAGATCTGTGCGAGCCTTTGTTTCGTCCCATACTGGCTATGTAATAGGTAGATCTTGGATACTTATTCAAAACTAGAAAATCCAAATAATATCTTCGGGCTAATATTTGTTGTCCAGAGATGGTCACCCAAGAGGGGGGTGAATTGGGTGTTTTAAAATTTTTAGTCTAATTAAACAATACACACAAGTGTAGGTGCAAGAATGAAAATAAAGCGGTAAGCACAATCAATCGCAAACACAGAGGTTTATAGTGGTTCGGAGCTTCCACTGCTCCTACATCCACTCCCTAAACACCTTTGGAATTTTTCCACTATAATCGGCGATTACAGTCCGGTAGTTTTTTGAGTGAACTACCCAACTCGTTGTTTTAACCCGGTCTAACAACGAACCCTACAATCTCCCAATTTAAACCAGGCTTGGGATGCCTAACCCTTGTTCCAAGTCCCTTGACTGGAACAAGCACAATGTTTAAGAGTTTTACAAGAATTTAAAAGCTTCTATGAAAGCAAATAAATCAATAAAGAACAACAAAACCGGAAGAACCATCTTTGCCGTTGAAAGCTTGGATGATGGTGGTTCTTCCGATGTGGATCACGTCGGCTTGAATGCGAGCTTTGATTGCCGAGTGGGAGCGAGTAGATGAGCACAAAATCAGACAAAGAAGGCTTGAATGCACTTGATTTCTCCTCTTGAAAGCACCAACTCCCTTGAGACTCTCTCTCTTTCTTCTCTCTTGAATGCTTTAGTGTTAGGTGGGTGAGAAGTTTTTTTCATGCACTTGAAAACTCCTTTTTATACTTCTGCAAGCAATAGATCCGTTAGAAACAAAAATAGAGCCGTTAGGATTTAAAAAAATACCTGCAAAAATGTGTCAGTCGCGTTCCAGACATTCCGGAGACGTCTCCGCTTGAACGAGAGACGTCTCGGCTGTATAAAAAATCCTTCGATAATGTCGGAGTCGACTCGGCGCTTTCTGGGGATGACTCTGAAGAAGAACAGCCCGATTTCTTGTTTTTCTATTTTTCTGAGAGAGCCGGCTCGCATGCCTCGGGGGACGTCTCGGGATTTTTTGTGCTTTATGCGCGGGGACGACTCCGCGACGTCGGAGACGGCTCCGACGTTTTCTCAACGAAAAACGGGTCCTCTGGAATCCCTGAGAGAGTCGGCTCCGCGTCCTTCGGAGACGACTCGCGCGCATCCCTTGAAAATGGCCTTTCTGCCGTCTCTGAGAGAGTCGACTCTAAAGCCAGGAGTCGACTCCGACCCTGCGAGACGCCTCGGCAAGTGCTGGGGACGTCTTCAGACGTCCCAGCTTCTTCTCTGCGTACCGGAGACGTCTCTGGAACAAGCCGGAGACGTCTCGGCTGCCCCTGATCCGTTTTCTTCATCTCAAAAATCTTCAATAAATCCACCGAAAAATACGGGAACATGCCTTGACAATACTTAACAATATTCTTAGTTAAACACCTGAAATGCTCAAGTAAATTGTCAATATAAAGGGAATTATACTCTAGTATTTTGTATTCATCAAAATCCATTAGGGGGTCAACAATCTCTCCCTTTTTGATGATGACAAAACACTGAGTATATGCAAAATTTAAAATTAAACATATACACAGTATTTGATCAGATGTACAAGTATTGTATTTTGGTTAGAGCTAGATACAGTATGCATAATTCAGTATAGTCAATTGTCAGTTCTATAATTATGCATAAGCATTGATCTTAGTAGCTCTTTGAGCAATTTTGGCATATCAATCTATCACTTTTAGATTTGAATCAAGTTAAAGTGTAAATTGATGAAATATTGATGCTAAAGACAATCAAAAGCCAAATACTTTTGACTCCCCCTTTCTTTTCCAGAAGGACAATTGTCTTTAAGCCAATATTCTTCAATTTTATCTTTTCATTTTGTTGATTCTAATTAAACTTTCAAGTATGAGTGTGATAAACATAAAAATTTTGCATTTTGCATTCCATATTGGTTCTACTCCCCCTTTTTGTCATCAACAATGAAGGGGACAAATTAGTGCCAGGCGGCAGGACATGCTGACAGTGTTCCGCAAAATATGTCCAACATTCCCCCCCCCCCCCCCCCCCGAAACGCGATGCCTATTTGAATGGTTCTACTTCCTTTTTCAGATTTGCAAATAAGATTTCAGCATCCATGTTGCTTTTTAGATTAGAATTCAGCATTTATATCTAATTAACATGAAACATTCAATGATTTGGGAAAGTGAATTTTACTCCCCCTTTGTTTTGGAATTCATTTCAGACCATTTAAATTCAATTATTACAAGTTGTGCTCCCCCTGTTTCATATGCATTGTCAAGTTGGCAAAATAGTGAAATGGTTGCACATTGTCAAGTTTGAACATTCAAGGTATACTATGACATTTTAACATCCATAGCACATCACAATATTCAAAAAACATACTCCAAGATTCAAAAAGAAAGGATATGGCATTCATATAGCATTACAACATTTGATGCCATTACAAGGATTGATTGCAAACACAAAAGAAAGAGTTTCATATAAGCCTAGGGCTTTACAAAAAGATAAACCCTAGATGTTTACAAAATGTGCCTCACTGGCCAGCACCCTCAAGAGCCCCAGTAGCAGCTTCCACAAACTTATGAATTGCTAGCATTAATCTTCTAAAGTTATCTCCCTGAGACTGATTGAGCGCTTTCATTAATGCTTCAATTTCATGGGATGCTTTATCAATCCTCCCTCTAAGCCGGGCAGCCACACTGCCCAAATTGCCTTCAGGGCTCGTCAGCTTTTGAAGACTATCCGATATGATCTTCAATTCAGCTTGTATCTCACTTGATCTTCTAGTTTGGTTTGATGCCACACAAACCAACTCTGACCCTATAGCTTCCATTTGAGTTCTAATTGCTTTCAACTCTTCTAAAAGTGCTTCATGTGAAGTGCGGATAGGAGCTATCTCAGCAGAAACCACTGACCTAATTTCTTCCCTCATTTGCTGGCACACCATGGATGCTAAGGTGTGCATCTGCTCATCCGACAAGAGAGTCGATCCAACAACTGGAGGAGGAGGCATGGAAGTGGATGGTCCAGCCGAGCTGGAAGGTACATCAGGAAAAGAAAAGCTCTCCATATGATCAGTAAAGGGTATAGGGCTATGTGGAGGAGAGAGGTGGACAGGCTCCTGATGATGGATCTCAGGCTCTACAGTTTGGGATTTTCTTTTATAAACCTTAACCCAAGACCCGTCTTTCTTGTAAAAATCCATCCTATGTAGTGTGCTCTCGTTATAGAAGTCAGTGTGTCTCAAGGGTCTCTCTGGCTCATTTTCAGGGATAGGAACCCTAAAATGCTTGAAAAGTAGGGTAAAGACCATCCCATACGGGATGCTGAACCTGGAGGACCTATGACAGATTGAAATGTAGTTTAACATGAGCCTAGGAAGATTTAGGGGAATCCTTAACAGGATGTGGTGCATAATGGCCAAATCTCGCTCCGAAACGAAGTCGAAGCGACCGGTTTTTGGGAACAAGACCCTGTTGATTATGCTCAAAAGCAATCTCATTTCAGCATTGAGGTCTTGGGACTTAACAATGTCAAGAGGACTGCAGTTCTCTCTACCTAGAATTAAGTTTAGAGCAATCTCTCTTTGGGGATGTGAGGTCGGAGCCTCACCGTACTTAGGTATTTGCAATAAACTAGACAAGATATCCTCATTGACTTCTACAAATGTGCCTCGGACATACCCTGTGTACCCCGAGCTCCCTAAGGCCAAACTACCAAAAACTTCTCTCACTAAGCCAGGGTAGGTAGACACGTTTAGGGAACATAGGTATTCCCAACCTTGGGCACGGAGTCTCTCTTCAATAGAGAACCCCTCACCCGCTAAGAATTGAAAATCTATATGCCTACCTGTTGTTACTGTGCGAATCGCACAGGAGGGAGTCACGGTTGGCGGAGCAACCGGAGGAGACGGCGCGGAGGGCTCTTCCCGCCGTTCCTCGTCGTTCGCCACCCTAGGACGCCTCCCACCGCTACGCCTAGCTGTCTTAGGTGCCATCGACCGGAAATCTAGGGAAATGGGCAGTGATTTTGGTTCGATTGGTGGTGGAGAGAAGATGAATGCGAGGGTTTAGGGTTTCGTTAGGGATGATGGAAAACAGCTTGGGACGGCTCGAGCTGTTTCGGCCTGTTAAAAAAAATTTCATTCTGTCCCCGAGACGTCTCCGCGACTAAGCGAGACGTCTCGCCGGGGGGACGTCTCTGCAATTCGCCAGAGACGTCTCCGGCACTGAAAAAATTTCTGAACGTTTCCAATCTTCTCCCAATTCGTTTTATTCAACCTCAATGATCAGTTTAATTTTTTTTGGCGATTATTAAGTGAGCTTGCTTGTGATCCTCCTCCTTAATAATTCATCCTATAAAAGCTTGACAATGATTTTTGAATTATCAATATTGAAATGAGGAATGTTTGATCAAATTTCGAATGCCTATGGAATAGGCTCTGAAAATATCTCTATGAAGAGTCCAAGGGATAACTATCCTCCGGAAAGTCAAACAATTCGTCATCTAATTTGATAGATTCATATTTTCACTTATTAGGCTCTAGGTTTGCTATATGTGACCTTGAAGTGTATTATGAGTTTGAGTAGCATTCATATGTACCTCTAGAGCATACAAAGCATTGCATATGTTTGAGGAGTTAAATCATTTAAGCTATAGCCTTGAAGTCAAATCATGCTTGCATTACAAATTCAATCTACTTGCTAGGATCATACAAGCACAAGGCATTCCTTAGAAAATTGAACGTATCTTTATAAAGGGGCTTTGTAAAGATATCGGCCAATTGATTTTCAGTGCATACATACTCAATCAATACATCATTTTTCAACACATGATCTCTTATAAAGTGATGCCTAATCTCTATGTGTTTTGATTTAGAGTGTTGGACAGGATTTTTTGTTAAATTGATTGCACTTGTATTATCACATCTAATTGGAATATTGTCCATTTTGATACCAAAATCTTCAAGTTGTTGCTTAATCCAAAGAACTTGGGCACAACAGCTTTCGGCTGCAATGTACTCAGCCTCAGCTATGGACAAGGCAACTGAATTCTGTTTCTTGCTAAACCAAGAAACCAAGTTAGCACCCAAGAATTGACAGGTGCCACTTGTGCTTTTTCTGTCGAGTTTGCACCCGGCAAAATCAGCATCGGAATAAGCAATTAAATTTAAATCAGATTGTTTAGAATACCATAAACCTGCATTAGATGTCCCTATTAGGTATTTGAATATTCTTTTAACAGCTTGTAAGTGTGATTCCTTAGGACATGCTTGGTATCTAGCACACATGCAAACACTGAATAATATGTCTGGTCTACTAGCAGTAAGGTAAAGTAAAGACCCTATCATACCTCTGTACAATTTGCAGTCTACACATTTACCTTTTTCATCTTTATCAAGCTTGCAACTTGAGCCTATGGGTGTGCTGATTTCCTTTGCATCCTTCATCTTGAACTTCTCCAACATTTCCTTGATGTACTTGGACTGACTGATGAAGATGCCTTCCTCTGATTGTTTTATTTGTAGCCCAAGGAAGAAGTTGAGCTCACCCATCATGCTCATTTCGAATTCTCCCTGCATAAGCTTAGCAAACTCTTGACAAAGACTATCATTAGTAGCACCAAAAATTATATCATCCACATAAATTTGCACAAGCAATAAGTCATTCCCTTTTCTTTTAATGAAGAGTGTTTTATCTACATTTTCTCTTTTAAACTCATTTTCAATTAGAAAATTACTTAATCTTTCATACCAAGCCCTAGGGGCTTGCTTAAGTCCATACAATGCTTTATGCAATTTAAAAACATAATCTGGATGTAAGTGGTTTTCAAAACCTGGAGGTTGTTCTACATAAACTTCCTCCATTATATAACCATTTAAAAATGCACTTTTTACATCCATTTGATAGAGTTTGAAATCCATGAAGCATGCATATGCCAAAAGTAGTCTAATAGCCTCTAACCTAGCAACAGGAGCGAAGATTTCATCAAAATCTATGCCTTCTTCCTGATTGTAGCCTTTGGCTACCAACCTAGCTTTGTTTCTTATTACTACTCCATCTTCATCTAGTTTATTTCTATATACCCACTTGGTGCCTATAATTGAAATATTAGGAGGTCTTTTTATTAGAGTCCAAACTTGATTTCTTTCAAATTGGTTTAATTTCTCTTGCATAGCATTTATCCAATTTTCATCTTTTTCGGCTTCTTCTAGTGATTTAGGCTCTATTTGTGAAACGAATGCAAGATAATTACTAGTATTTCTTAAAGAGGATCTTGTCCTTACCCCTTGGGAAGGGTCACCAAGGATGAGATCCCTTGGATGACCATGTGCATACCTCCATTCCCTCGGAAGATCTTGATTTCTTGCTTGGGGTTGATCTTCTTCATCTTGCTGAATTGTATCTTCCTTGATTTCATCCTCATGTTGTTTGTCTTATATGGAGAACTCCTTCATTCTGTCTTTAAGTATACCTGCATCACCATCTTCTTCTTTTCTAAAAGAATCTCCATTAGCTTCATCAAAAACAACATGAATGGATTCTTCAACAACGAGAGTTCTCTTGTTGAAGACCCTGTATGCTCTACTAGATGAGGAATAACCTAAAAAGATCCCCTCATCTGATTTAGCACTAAATTTACTTAGATTGTCCTTTTCATTGTTTAAAATAAAGCAGCGACAACCGAAAACATGAAAATAACTTATATTGGGCTTCTTATTTTTCAACAACTCATAAGGTGTTTTCTTTAAAATAGATCTAACTAAAGCACAGTTTAAAATATGGCAAGCAATATTGATTGCTTCAGCCCAAAAATACTTTGGTAGATCCGATTCGCACAACATGTTACGAGCCATATCTGCTAGTGTGCGATTCTTCCTTTCTACCACCCCATTTTGTTGGGGTGTCCTAGGGGCCGAAAAATTATGATTGATACCGTTTTCTTCACAAAATTTTTCAAAATGCTGATTTTCAAACTCGGTACCATGATCACTCCTAATTGCTTTTAGTTTAAGTTAAGTTCATTTGAAATCCTATTATAAAACTTGATAAAAGCGGGAAAGGACTCATCTTTGTGGGCAAGGAATGAAACCCATGTAAAACGTGAAAAATCATCAACAATTACAAGACCAAACTTCTTACCCCCTAGACTAGCAGTTCTAGTGGGTCCAAATAAATCCATGTGAATTAGTTCTAAGGGTTTTGATGTTGAAACTATGTTCTTAGGTTTGAAAGAGCTTCTTGTTTGTTTCCCTAGTTGACATGCAGCACAAATTTTGTTCTTTTCAAAATCTATTTTTGGTAGTCCTTTAACTAGATCTTTTCTAATCAATTTAGAAATTAAATCCATGCTAGCATGTCCTAAACTACGATGCCATAACCAGCTAGTCTCATTGACCTTGGCATCCATGGCTACAAGACATTGGCCATCTTTCATGGTGAGATCATCAAGATCTACCATATAAACATTTCCAAGCCTATGTCCCATAAGTATGATCCCATTGTCAATTGGACTACTAATTATGCATAGAGAAGATTCAAATGACACTTTAAAGCCCTTGTCACAAAATTGACTTATACTTAGTAAATTATGTTTTAATCCATTAACTAACAATACATTATCAATAAATGAGGAGGGTGATATAGAGATTTTACCAACGCCAATGATTTGGCCTTTAGCATTGTCTCCAAATGTGACTACTCCTCATTCTTTTGATTCCAAGGTGACGAAGTGGCTCTTGTCACCGGTCATATGCCTTGAGCAACCGCTATCAAGATACCACATTCTCTTTTTGCTTCCGGCTGCAAGGCATACCTACAAAATAATCATGTGAAGCTCTTAGGTACCCAAGTTTTCTTGGGTCCTTCTTGGTTAGTGTAGTTGGTTCCCTTAGGAACCCATATTTTGGTTGTGTTTTTACCCTTTACAAATGTGTTCTTATTAGTTTGAATCTTTCTTTGAATGCAAGAATAAGCTTTATATTCATTTTTCTCACAACAAAAGCATGTAGGTTTTTCAGTTTTAACATCTTTTGCTTTTACAAAAAAGTTCTTTAGATATTTTTGTTGTTTGCTAGTTTTGTATCCTAATCCGGCTTTATTAAAAATAGCTCTTTGATTGGATAGAATAAGATTTAATTTTTTCGAGCTATGTGTAAATTTCTGCACAATTGGTTTATACTTGTGTAGCTCATCCTTAAGGTCCAAATTTTCTTTAGCTAATACTTTCTTATCATTTTTAAGGGATTTGACATTTTGTGCAAGTGAAGTATTACAATTGAGTAGGAATTTGACTCTTAGATTTAATTCCCTAATGAGTGTATTTGCAGTTTCATACTCAATGCTAAGTTCTGAAATTTTATCCTTTAGGTCAATAATGCTATCATTTTCATAATTTTCCTTTTCAATCAATAGGTTTTTAATGTCATCCTTCAGTTTTTGATTGGAGGCCTTTAGTTCTTTATTCTTTACTTCTAACATACTACAATCATTCATGAGTTCTTGGAAAGCTTCATATAATTCTTCTAAAGTAAAATCTGTAATTGAGCTTTGACATACCTCATCGTCGTCGAATGCCATGAAGCACAAGTTGGCGGTCTCTTCCTTCTCTTCCTCGGAGGAGGATGTGTCACTATCATCCCAAGTCGCTTTCAACGCCTTCTTCTTCTTCTTCTTTCCATAGTGCTTCTTCTGTTGAGGGCATTCGGAGCGGATGTGTCCCGGTCTCTTGCAATCATAACATATGATTGGGTCTCTTTCTTTTTCTTTTTCCTTTTTCCAATCATTTCTCTCTCCAAACTTCTTTCTTGGGAAGACCTTCTTTCTTCTTATGAATTTTTTGAACTTCCTTACTATTAAGGCCAAGTCTTCATCTTCACTTCCCTCTTCACTTCCACTGCTTTCTTCTTCACAATTACTTGAAATGGCCTTGAGGGCGATTGTCTTCTTCTTTGGCACATCTTCTTCATGTTGCTTTATTGTGAGCTCATGCGTCATCAATGAGCCCAATAGTTCTTCAAGTGCCAAGGTGTTGAGGTCTTTGGCTTCTATAATCGCCGTGACCTTCGCTTCCCAAGTCATTGGCAAGGACCTGAGAATTTTCCTCACAAGTTCTGAATTAGTGTAAGATTTACCCAAATTCTTTAGACCATTAATTATATCAGTGAAGCGTGTGAACATGCATGAAATAGTTTCATTGAGTTCCATCTTAAATAATTCATATTTGTGAACTAGAATGTTCACTTTAGACTCCTTGACTTGATTAGTACCCTCGTGGGTAACTTCAAGCCTATCCCATATTTTCTTGGCGGAACTACAGGTGGAGACTCTATTAAACTCATTTACATCTAGAGCACAATACAATGTATTCATGGCTCTAGCATTGAGTTGAACCATCTTGCTATCATTCTCATCCCAATCCTCCTCAGATTTGGGAACCTGAACGCCATTAACTATGTGAGATGGTTCGTGTGGTCCTTTGATTATAGCCCTCCACAAGGCATAATCTTGTGCTTGAACAAAAATTCTCATTCTAGTTTTCCAATAGGAATAATTTGTCCCATTGAAAAGTGGAGGTCTATTGGTAGCCTGCCCCTCAGTAGGAACATTGTTGAAGGGTGTTGCCATCTTGATCTTTGGCAAAGACGGTTAGGTCTTCAAGAATACACAGAGCACCTGCTCTGATACCACTTGTTGCCCAGAGATGGTCACCCAAGAGGGGGGTGAATTGGGTGTTTTAAAATTTTTAGTCTAATTAAACAATACACACAAGTGTAGGTGCAAGAATGAAAATAAAGCGGTAAGCACAATCAATCGCAAACACAGAGGTTTATAGTGGTTCGGAGCTTCCACTGCTCCTACATCCACTCCCCAAACACCTTTGGAAATTTTTCACTATAATCGGCGATTACAGTCTGGTAGTTTTTCGAGTGAACTACCCAACTCGTTGTTTTAATCCGGGCTAACAACGAACCCTACAATCCCCCAATTTAAACTAGGCTTGGGACGCCTAACCCTTGTTCCAAGTCCCTTGACTGGAACAAGCACAATGTTTAAGAGTTTTACAAGAATTTAAAAGCTTCTATGAAAGCAAATAAATCAATAAAGAACAACAAAACTGGAAGAACCCTCTTTGCCGTTGAAAGCTTGGATGATGGTGGTTCTTCCGATGTGGATCACGTCGGCTTGAATGCGAGCTTTGATTGCCGAGTGGGAGCGAGTAGATGAGCACGAAATCAGATGAAGAAGGCTTGAATGCACTTGATTTCTCCTCTTGAAAGCACCAACTCCCTTGAGACTCTCTCTCTTTCTTCTCTCTTGAATGCTTTAGTGTTAGGTGGGTGAGAAGTTTTTTTCATGCACTTGAAAACTCCTTTTTATACTTCTGCAAGCAATAGATCCATTAGAAACAAAAATAGAGCCGTTAGGATTTAAAAAAATACCTGCAAAAATGTGTCAGTCGTGTTTCAGGCATGCTTGAACGAGAGACGTCTCGGCTGTATAAAAAATCCTTCGACAATGTCGGAGTCGACTCGGCGCTTTCTGGGGACGACTCCGAAGAAGAACAGCCCGATTTCTTGTTTTTCTATTTTTCTGAGAGAGCCGGCTCGCATGCCTCGGGGGACGTCTCGGGATTTTTTGTGCTTTATGCGCTGGGACGACTCCGCGACGTCGGAGACGGCTCCGACGTTTTCTCAACGAAAAACGGGTCCTCTGGAATCCCCGAGAGAGTCGGCTCCGCGTCCTTCGGAGACGACTCGCGCGCATCCCTTGAAAACGACCTTTCTGCCGTCTCTGAGAGAGTCAACTCTGGAAAGCTGGGAGTCGACTCCGACCCTGCGAGACGCCTCGGCAAGTGCTGGGGACGTCTCTAGACGTCCCAGCTTCTTCTCTGCGTACCGGAGACGTCTCTGGAACAAGCCGGAGACGTCTCGGCTGCCCCTGATCCGTTTTCTTCATCTCAAAAATCTTCAATAAATCCACCGAAAAATACGGGAACATGCCTTGACAATACTTAACAATATTCTTAGTTAAACACCTGAAATGCTCAAGTAAATTGTCAATATAAAGGGAATTATACTCTAGTATTTTGTATTCATCAAAATCCATTAGAGGGTCAACAATATTTTTATATGAAGTCTTAGATTATAATAAATGATATTAGAGCAGATTCGGTTTATGGTCTATTTGGACTAGGAGGCATTACAGCACGAATTCATTGAGACTGACCTCAGGCCGATTGTGCTGCTTGTAATAAGGTTTAACTAGATTTGCAACTCTTAGCTTAGTGAGAATGCAAAGAATCCAAATAATACATTTCGGCTAGTTTTTTTGGATAAGATCTTAATTTATGACAAACAAAAAGAGTATAACCAAGAAAAAAAGAAACACCTATTTAACGATTTTATTAAGTAGATGAAATCATAGACTACCAAAATTTTATCTCATTGGGCAAATTGATTGGAGGGTTGCAGGTGAGCCCGAGATCGATTGGAATGAAGAAGAAACTAGTACTAATGTTCGTGGAAATTTGTTTAGTAAATTGGCAGTGAATAAAAAGTGGTCATGTGTTTTCTACAATTGGTTGCAAACGATGCAAATTGCTTGCCATAGCGAACTTCATTTGCAGGATTTTCAGAAGTTAAATAGTTTACTCTGGATAGCTGCCATATTAGAATTGAAATTTCGAACGCATGACGTCCTCTCTGTGAGCGCTGTTCTAGCTATTTTGTAGCTGCAATCGTCGCTAGGCTATTTTATTGCATGGTTGCTTTCATTTCTTTTCAGTATTGTTTTACCGAATCTATAATGGCCCTATAATGAAGGCGACCGTCTGCGCGGGGAAGTTGTGGGACCCACCTGACAGAATCTAAGGATAACGTATCGCCCAATCCACTACCCTGTCCGTCGTGATGTCGGACTTTTTTTTTCTCCTCCATATTCCCGTCACAACCCGAATATCCTCAAATTACCAAAATGCCCTCTCGCGCTTTAAAGTCCATTATGAATCTCGCGCTCCCAATAACGCCATTTAAAACTGTAGATCCGGATCGTCCAATCACAACCGCCCAACGAACCAACGAAGGATGTTGGTCAAACACGAATCTCAAATTAAATCCAACGGTTGAGATTACGGCATGTTCACTGAAAGGCAGAACGCTGCTCCCAGGTCACAATTTCCCTATTCTCTCTGCGTCCAAACTCGTTTCCCCGCTCGCCGAGCTCGCGCGTCAACTCACACCTACCCTTGGAGACACGAAGTCAACAACCGCCGAAACTAACGAGTGGAACGTGAAGGGCATTTTCGTCCTGTAGGTAAAAATCCAGTTGCATTTAAGATGAAATGTCCGAAACGACCCTAACCTACTCCGGACGACATTAACTAAGCTGATCCCGTGCACGTGTCATATTTTCGTCAACTTCATCACCCCTCCTTCTCACAAGATCTAGATAATTATTCTTCTTCCTAGAGGAGATTACCACGTCTCTAAGTAGAGAAGATATAGCCACCCAAATATGATACCAAAACAAAACTTTTATCATGGAAGCTGACCTCATATCGTCCTACACACAAGTAACCCCCTTCTGGAACTGGGGTTCCTTTTCGGAGTCAACAATATGGGTTCGTAGGATCCTATCTCGCGACTTCGGAAGGCTTTTATTTTAAATTTTTCTCTTTGCTTTCTGCTTTAGTGTTTTTCTTCTCTGCAGCTGGGGCGAATGCGACCCCTCGGATCGCTTGCAAAGCGCTCGGATTCCCAAGTTTTGGTGGCTCCGAATCTCTGGCAGAGGTGATCTCCTTCTCCGATTTAATCCTTCTTTGATCTCTCTACCTGTGTTTAATCCTACTCTCTCAGTTGCTTTTATTTATTTTCTTTAAGGAATTCAGGGTTTTTTTTTTGGCTAGGAGAATTCAGGGTTTCCGGAAGCGATTTTTGTTCACTAATGAGATCTGATTTCGTTGGATTATATTTTTTTTCAATTCTTTCTTTTTGTTCTTTAGTGGAGTTTGGACCCTTTTAGCCTTCGGTTTGACGGATTCCATTATTTGTTTCCTTTTTAATTAAATTTCTTAATGTGATTGTAGTTTATCAGTTAAAGGTTTTTTTTCTTTTTTGTTGGCTGCGAAGAGTTGTGTCTGTGATTGATTTGGTGAGTTTTATTCAGTTTTTATCTGAAATTGGTGTTGATTAGCAGCGAAAAAATTGGATATTTTGGGAAAGAAAATTCATCATTCGGCCACTGCTGCAGGGCTATTTTGGGAAGTAGGGGAAGCCTACAGAGCTAATGAATCGATTTGGTTCATTAATTTGTAATACAAAAATGTTACGATCTTTGGATCTATTAGCATACTTCTGGCTCCCTTGCAAATAATTTAAGGTGGTGATGGTGAAATTTGAATTGAGAATTGCGACGTCTCTTATATTCTTTTCGTAAACGGCAAATTCGCACTAAGTTTATAATAGTTGCAGAATTGTTTCTTGTTTGTAACTACGTGATGTTGACCTTGGCTCGTTCCGGTGCCATACTATGATGCGGAAAAAACATGTGGTGTTTAACCTTTCCATTCAACTTGTCTAAATAGGAACATAGGAAGTCAGTATTTTGATTGATGAAATTTAAGCCCTGAAGCTGCTTTGCAGGCCTCTACATGGAGTGTTGGATCCTGATTTTCTAGAATTGGAAGGGTCTTGAGGAGATGAAAGACGTGTCATGGGGACTGATCATAGGGGTGACAATAGGGGTGGTGATTGGGCTGCTTTTGGCTACAGCTGCTCTCTTCTGCATTAGGTTTCGGAAGCAGCATGCGCAGATAGGGAGTAGCAGTTCAAGGAGGCCTTCGACCATCCCCCTGCGTGCCAATGGTGTTGACACTTGTACAGAACTCTCGGACTCGACTGCGGGTCAGGAGTCCCCCAAATTCGCTGAGGAAGCGAGCACGTCCTTGTGGTTGGAGGGACCTCAGAGAAAGAATTTGGTCTCAGTTTCTGGGATTCCCAAATACTGTTACAAGTACAGCAATCTAAGCTGTTTATATTTACTAAGCTTTTTCATTGTTTATACTCGTGAACAGCTTTTTTTTAAACGACTTTTTTGTTTTGTAGCCTCTGGTGAAGGTATATCAGCAGCTTGCAACTTATTTCAAAATTGCTAATTGCAGTAACTGCATGCTGTAGTTTTGATGTGTATTAGTGAAATTGTTGGAATTTAGCTTTCATAAAATTATAAATCTAGCTTCTCATGATTTCTGTGATTAGGCATGTCTGACATAATTCTGTCTCATAAAACTCGTCTTAAACTATTAAATAGGTTCAGGTGTACATAAACTTCACCTCACTTGATGGTGGCTTCTTCTTTTCTGGCATATCCATCTTATATAAGATGTTGAACCTCCCCTCCATCTCAGTGCGAGAAACATATGAGAAAAGGGCAATTAAATTACTTATTTCAATATAAGAGGAAACCTCATGGAAGCAAAGGCTACCCAGTTTCTATTTTCGATAAGCAGGAAAGGGTTGTTTTATGGCTTGATGCCCTGCAAGGCTTGGGATTCTAGTACTTCTGTAGGGACATCTATTGGAAATAGATCATAAATTAAGCTAGGGTCGGGAAACTTGGTTAATTGTTCGTATCAGCAGCATTTGTCAAATCTTAGTTTAAGAGGTTTCAGTTATCTTGTTCCAAGTTTCAACATTTCAGTCAAAATAAAAGGAAAAAAAAGAAAATATATATAAAAAAAATAAAATCAAGGCAAATAATATATGATAAAAATTTTAGCATTATGTTCTAATTGAGTCATTGTACATAAAGTTTCATTTTCTTTTGGCTTGAAGTAGAATGTAATAAAAAGGACTAACATCAGCATTGCTTTTCCACATCAATCAGAGAAATGAAGAAATGGTCCTAAAATGACTGGACTCTAGAAAGATGTCTCACATGTAAAAATTTATAAAAGGAAATGTAGAATCTATGATCAGTTCGGCTACAGCCAAAACCTACCATCAACAAGAAACTGGATTAAACTGGTTGGTTTTGGCTGAAGCTAGCTGAAATTCAAAACAAAAACCGTGAGTTGATTATGGTTTGATCCTAGCCAAAACTGATTCGTTACAGCTGGGATTTGAGACCTTAATATATTACCTATCACCTGGCTAGTCAACTGGTTACATGCTTCGCCCTTTACATTGACCAAGTGGATCTTGGCAAGGGCTAGACTAACAAAATCTTATATTGTGAAATAATACATAAAATTTTAGAAAAAAGAAGTGAATATATACACCTGAAGTTTTCATCATTACAACGGGAGAAATATTCAATATCAAATGATAGTGTTGTATTTTTGAGGAAAGTCAAATTGAGGGTGTTTAGTCAGCAAGTTATCTATTCTAGAACGAATCACATTGACAGATGTTGGTTAGTGATTCAGGCTCTTATTTTGAACCCTTTTAATGTCGATGCTTATATAACACTATCTAGAGGCCTTGGTTATTCTCTGCAACATTTCCATTCAAGCATTTTGAGGTCACCAAAATGCAGAAAAGTGGCAGGACCTCCACCAATCATTTCATAGAAATGATGGAAGAACAATCCATGTCAAACATTTGAGGAAACGGCTTTCAATTTCCGAACCTGAAACCTCCTTTCAATGGAAGAGTGATGCAAACACAAGGCTATGGCGCTGTTTGCTAAGCAATCAATAACTTGCTAGGGAGTTATCGATTCTCTCTCCAAAATTTCTTTGCACAGTATAATAGCAGATCCTTCTTATGTTCTGTTTTTGCTCTTATTCATGATATCGAATTTTATTTTGATGTTGATTCGTGTCTGACAACTATTGTTGGTGACCCCACAGGGACTTGCAAAAAGCAACTAGTAATTTTACAACGTTGCTAGGTCAGGGAGCATTTGGTCCTGTTTATAAAGCTCAGATGTCTACTGGTGAGACAGTTGCTGTCAAAGTGCTTGCTACTAATTCTAAGCAAGGGGAGAAGGAGTTTCAAACTGAGGTAATTTTGTGAGAGAATTTTATCCATGTCTTGTTTTGGTATACATCCTTTCCTCTTCATGAGAATGCCAGGTGACTAATAAAGACAAGATAAAAGACGTTACAGTTGAGAGCAAGCTGCTTATGTTTATCCTAGAAACATAGCACTAATCACTAGTGCTTGGCACATGCTTTGCATGTGAGTTTATTAAAAGGAAGGAAGACAGAATGATTTGGAGTTGCATGAGGGTTGGGTTGGGTTTTTTTTTTTTTTTGGGGGGGGGGGGGGGGGGGGGGCGCGACCATCACATTCTCCAGTCAAATTTAACCAAGTTCTTTATGATGATTCAATAGACTTCTACTTACTTTCAAATGTCATATGCACTTAATGATAAAATAAATTCAATTTTCTTTTCATCACACAGTGATGTGCATGATTTAATCTAGTCATCAATATTTCATCTATTTTATAGTGTAATTACCTACCTGCAATCCGTTCAGCTAATTAAGTAGAACACGTCTTATTTTCTTACTTTCTGGTGCTCTCTAGTTGCCTTAGGTGGTCATAGATTTAGTATTTTATACCATCCTGTTTTATATACGACTTCGGCATTTTTAGAGTATGATGCCATGAATCATCTGAATAGATTCAAAACAATTTGATTTGACTCACAGTGAGAAACAAGAACACTATTGCTCTTGGATTATATTTGTGAGCCTATGATTTTGCACACTTGTTTAAATGCTATATCCACATATATACTATGTCGGTAACTCTAGATTATTAAATGAAGTGCACATGATGCATGTTTAACTGCTATAAATAACCATTCTCGAAACTTCCTTATCATTTCTTTGCTTTCATTTATCCCCCGTTTTGCAAGTTCCTAGGAGATTTCACAGTATACATACTCCTAAATTTCATTAGATTAATCATGCATATGAATGCCAATCTTTTTCATGAATAATGGAGATCAAGTGGAGGAGAGCAACTTTACATACACAGACCTAGCAAGAGGTGGAGAATAAAGCTTTTCCTTTTTTCCTATTTCTTTTGTTTGTTACTTCATGCATATGTGATGGAAATGCAGGGGGGTGGGGGCTCTCTTCTTCACATGCCAACTGAAAGGCTAATTAGACCACTGTGTTAGATAAGAAAATAAACAGATGGAATAACGCTTGTTGTTTTAACTTTTGGTTAATTTTGTATCCTATGTGTAGTAACTATAAGTTTTTCCCATTTCATTCCACTTTATGCTTTTATGACTTAACTCATGTCTAATCCTGTTATGAAATTTTTGAATATTTCTATGTTCAAAGTACTTTTTCTGTTGATATGTCTCTTTTCACTTCTTTGTTATTTGGTTTCTAGCCTATAGGGTATCCAATAGCATATAGTTTGACCCTCAGTCTAATATTGGAAGAGATTGAGGGGATAATGATTGAGATGGTGGAGCCTTATCCATGTCAACCTTCTTCTATCAAGTTTACTTCCTGATACATTTTCTTGATTGTTTGGTGACTTTCTTGGAGGATAACAGTGAGATTGCTGCTGAAGATTTTATTGCTTGCCACACTCAATTACCCAATTCAATTGTTTGTTGCCTATTATGTCTCTGCCAACACAATTTGGAATTTTCAAATAGGAGTTTCTGACAATATTTTTCTTCTTCCAGGTTCTACTTCTTGGGAGATTGCATCACCGGAACCTTGTCAATTTGGTGGGTTATTGTGCAGAGAAAGGACAACATATGCTAATATATGAGTACATGACTAATGGCAGCCTCGATTCTCACTTGTACGGTATGTCTCGGGTCATTAGCCAATTAAATCTTAGTTTTGTTTTTTCTATACCTTGACACATAGGATTGAGTAGTATATTATTTGTTGGTGCCATCGTGTATTCATGCATTCTTCTAAAAGTGATATCTTTTACCTTGACACATATGATTGAGTAGTATAAATGAGGGTTTTACATGTACCTCTTAATAAGTTTCACATTTGCATATTAACTCTCCAAAAATTAGTATTTCTAAATATCTCTCTGAACTCTTGCTAGCAAGTAAATATAATCCCCTTTGCCTATTTCATTCAGGTAAAGACTTCTAATGGGCCTTTTGTTTGACAGATACATCACCTTGTGTTGAAAATACTTAGGTCCTGTTTGGGATTGTTGTTGGTAGTAGAGCTTTTGAAGCTTTTGGAAGTAGAGCTTTTGCAAAAAGCTGTTTATTATTTGGTAACTATATTTCTTAAGTGCTGGAACTTTAACATGTGTTTGATAACCAAACTAAGAAAGTGCTTTGGTATGACAAAATGATAATAAAGAAAATTACATAGTATTGTATAGTAGAGTATAATAAAATGTAATATTACATATTATTACATATTAAAATATGATTACAGAGTATGATATTATTATAATATAATATATCATAATATAATATAGAGTAATATAATATTGTATACTATAGCATAATAATATAACATAATATGATATGATATAATATAATATAATGTAATGCAATATAGTAACGTACTATTACATAGTATGGTAATTATAATATAATATAATGTAATATAATAAAATAATATAATAAGTATAATAGTATGATACAATATAATGTGATATATAATATTATATTTAATATGATATGATATGACATGATATGATAGAAATTCATATCAAGTATATATTTGTTCCTGGGCATTTTGGCCACCATGGAAATTTCATTAAAGCTTGTGTGGGATTTGTGTTCAGTTGCACTCATGCCCAATTAATGAAGGCATTGGGCATAATGATGTCCATTAATTTTAAGATATAGAATTATCTATCAATAACAACTTGATTAAAAAATGTTCCAGCAATATTTATACAAGTTGCAGTGGTGTTAACCAAGAGGGATGTGACTAGCCTATTACATAAAAGAGGTAAATGTAATTGATAGCTTTAGAGGTTTAATATGTAGTGTGGAATATTTTGAGGAGATATGTGCAAAACCCCTTGATATTATGATTCAGTTTATGGACACATTAGCTCACTGAGCATCGTTTGTCTTGCACCAGGTTAGTGATCTTGTTTATTTGTTCATTACTCTTTATTTCAATTTTGGCTACAACCTAGATTGCTTGTAAGTCATTGAAACCCCTTCTAAGCCAGCTAAGCATTTTGATGACTACATGATTTGCTTCCAAGGAGTTTTTATAAATGTTTTGTGTGACTTTAAGCATTTTAGTATTTGAAATGTATTAAGAATATGGTGCATACCAATGTTTTAAATCCCGGTGGATAGAGGGCGTCTCAGCCATCCTGTTCTGTTCTTGTGAAAAATGGGACTGGGAAAGGGGTGGGACTCTACAACCCATCCACGTAGGAAAAGAAGAAGAAAGAGGAAAGAAAAAGAAGGAAGGAAAGAAAAGAAAAGGAAAAAAGAAAGGAAGGGAAGAAGAAGGTAAGAAGGAAAGGAATGGAGAAGTAAAGAAAGAAAGGAAGGAAAGAAGGAAGAAAGGAAATAAGGAAAGGAAGGAAAGAAAAAAAAGAAAAAGGAAAGAAAGGAAGCAAGGAAGAAGAAAAAGAAAGGAAGGTAAGAAGGAACAAAGGAAACAAACAAAGAAATAAAGAAATAAAGGAAAGAAAAACGAGAGTGAGATGGAGGGTATCTACTAGGATGCTCAACTGGGACAGCTGTCGGTATGCACTGGGACAGCAGGGTATCCTATTTCGTTGAGAAACTAGGACACTCCTATCCCACAGGATTTAAAACCTTGGTATAAACTCTATCTTGTGTTGATGATGCAACTCCATCTAGGCATTGCATAAGAATGACAAGACTTAAAATATGTCCACAAGGAACATTGTGCAGCCTCTTGTATCCAGTAGTAGAGCTTTGTCTCTTTGATTTGTCTGTTTTGTGTGTCAACGTCAGAAAACTCTTTATTTCCCCAAATTATTTTATAATCTTTCCTCCTAGTTCGCACACCCCTTGTAGATAAATTACCATTAATAATTCTATCAACTGATTGACTGAAATATTTCCTCTTTCCATCTCTCCATTATCTCTAAAACTCCTTTCTTGTTCGAGTGATCATGTTCTAAGCCATTCTCTTGATCTATAATACTATATTTTGTATGTTCTTTCCTCATATTTCATTGCCGTCCTTGCATCTATATTTACACCTTCTTGGCTGCCTGAATATCATGTCGATTTACAGTATCCTTTGTTCTCCCTTTCCGCAATATTCATTTGCATATAGAAATAACAATTTCAAAATAAAAGTAAAATGAAATAGCTTTATGATATAGGTAACACGTGTGATGTGATATAAATGGTTTTCTTTAACTCAACTTCATCCACTTGAAATGCAACAGCTTATTATTTCTTGCAATATTTATAGGTGGGGCTGCAAATAGGTTAGGTTGGATTGGTGCATGCTTGACTCCGACCCGTCCTGATTTCATATTTGGATCATGATTTTAGACCCGGATCCAACCTATTAGCTGATCGGATCGGATCAGGTTAGGTCGGGTTATTTGGAAAGGATTTTAGATCCAACGAGTTATTTGGGACGGATCAAGGTCAAATGTGACCCATACTCAACCCAAAATATTCGAGTTTGGATCAGAATCATGTCGAGTCGGGTTTGCAATTTGAGTCAAGCATCTAGCTATTTTTTATAACTAATATATAATAATCAATAATTAAACATAAAATTATTAAATAATCTATATAAAACTAAAAAGTATTAAACTTAAACTTGAATTTTCATTCAAAAACTTTTAATATGATTTTCAAAGTATATATATTGATATATTTGAGGGTATTATAAATTAAATCTACTAAAACAAATAATGAAATATGAATGTTTAAATATAATTAAGTGAAATGGATGAGAGGAGATTTAGTTCTTGTGATGAAGAAAAGAGAAATTAGTTTAAATGAGAGTTCATCAACGAATTGTGAAATATATTTAAAGTGAGGGAGAAAGAGGTTTGTATTATTTGGGTTTCTTGGTCGGGCTGGATCAGGTCTGGGTTGAGTTGGGACCTTTTTTTATTGACCCAAATTAGAAGCGGATGCTACATAGGTCGGGTTGGGTTTGGTTTAGAAATATACGACCTAGACCTAATTTGGAATTTAGATTGGGTCATTTTTGAACCTGACCCAATCAATGGGTCTTCATATACTGATAGCGTTGGGTCCAAGGTCGACGGAACCGATACTGAGCACCGTACCGGTTCTCCGGCAGGACGAGTCGGTACGGGCCCACACTGTGTCGTGCCGGGCCTATATCGACATAGTAGAAGAGGCAGGAGAGAGGAATAATGAGAGAAAAAGAGAGAGAGAGCGGGGGAGGGAGAGAGGGAGGCCGACGAAGGGTGGCGGAGGGCCGGCGGAGGCCGGCGTTGGGGCGAAAAGGGGAAGCCGTAGCCGACCCCTGTTTCGAACGGCCGCGACTTCCCTTTTCCGCCCCGGCACCGGCCTCCCTCCCTCTCCCTCCCCCGCTCGCTCTCTCTTTTCTTCTCTTTCTCTACCTTTGGCAACAGTTTTTGTCTCCATTGCCAAAACTGTACCAGTGGGCTGCCGATACTGCTTGGTTTGGGATGATTCCGTTGACCCTAGCTAGGTCTAATCAGGATGGGTCACAAGTCGACCCAATCCATTTGCAGCCCTTTATAGGTATCTTATTTTGCTCTATGGAATGAAGAACTCAAATTGATTAACTGAAGCTCATCCAGCTTATTGACAAATCATCTAAGCAAGTTTTGTGATAGAATGCAGGTTAGATGAGAAAGAATAGCCTTATGAGTTTTATGTTAGTTCTTTTCCTATTATCAATTTGCCACGATCACTGCATGTTATTCTGATAGCAAAAACAAATAATATGCCCTCATCTCATCTATCTGTTGTTGTCATTCTGGAGAACTGAATATATATTTATGTTACATGTCAAGTTGAACTTACACTTCAAATATGTAAAGAAAACAAAGTACTCATTTTGAATTTAAGGTATCATTTGGTTCAATAAAATGCAATAAACCATTATGAGAATTCACAAACTCTAGTTTTATAATTCAAAAAAAATTTGGCATCCAACAACAAATTGGATCACTTTTTGTAACTGTATTGATAATATTTTTGTGCAGCATATGCAATTTCTAGAGACTGCTGCTCTGAATTGATAGGAGGCAAGTGAAAATCTCTAACGATAAAAAGAGGAATTATTGGAATGATTGTCTAGTCCATCCCTGCCCTGCTTCCATAAATATTTTTCAAGATTTTGTGTGTGTGTGTGTGTGTATATATATATATATTCTTTTACCTTGTGGACTGATGTGTCCAATATAGCACAGAAGATCTGTGGACATTAAAATTCTCTGATTCATATTATTGAACTACACTGTTCTCCATTGTTGCAGGTGAAAAGCATGAAGCATTGAGCTGGGACTGGAGGATTACTATAGCTCTAGATGTTGCTAGAGGCTTAGAGTATCTTCATGATGGGGTAAGCTCTCATATGATATCACTGGCAGAAACTAACAGAAAAGGTATGAAATAATGCAAAGCTTATGCTCTGTTGCTCTTTGTCATGCAGGCTGTTCCACCTGTAGTGCATCGTGACATCAAGTCTTCAAACATATTATTGGACCGGTCCATGAGAGCTAGGGTATGTTAATCCTTCATGATTTTAGTTTTACAATGCATGCATGTATAAGAAAATGTTGAGTATATATGCTAATGTGCTAGTGCTTGTTTGTCATGGAGCATATTAGTAAATTTTTGAGCTTTGACACATGATCTTTGTTTTCTTTTGATTTTTTGATTTTAATTTTTTATATTATATTTTCCTTTAGTATTGTTGAGTATATTATGTATTTTGCTGTAATCTTTAATCAAAATGAATGCAGATATTCCATTAAGTTTTATGAATGATCATGGACTTGTCTCAGATGTGATGTGAGTATAGATATTGCATTTTGTGTTGACATTTTGAATTTCAGCTTTCCGTGGGTGGTAAAATCTTCTGACAAGAAGGTTGTTCCATTAAATCTTGTGATTAGAGGTCTTTCTTCTAATGTAATAAAGAGGATGTGGAAGCTAAGGAATTTAGAAGCTAGAGGGAGATAAGAAGAGCACATTATGCTTTACTTTCATAAAGTTGCAGTGAATATGTTTGCCATCTCTGCTTTACTTTCATGAAGTTGCACTGAATATGTTTGCCATCTCTGGATGATGGGAAAACCTATCTTAGAAATCTATCTACTTACGTGGCTCTACTTCTTAGTTGACTAAATTATACCTTAATTAATGAAAAGATAAGCTTTGTTAAGCAGGTTGCGGACTTTGGGCTTTCAAGAGAAGAAATGGTTGGCCATCATGCATCTATCAGGGGAACTTATGGTTACCTCGATCCAGAGTATATATCATCAAAGTCATTCACCAAGAAAAGTGATGTATATAGTTTTGGCGTTTTAATATTTGAGTTGATCACAGGCAGGAACCCACAACAGGGCCTTATGGAATTTGTTGAGCTTGTAAGATTTCTTTCCTTACCATTTATTTTCTTTATATAAAATTCTGTATCATATGGTGTTCTTTCCCTTCATGCGTTTAGTTTTGCAAAATTTTTTGTTGGAATCACGTTAACCTTTTTTCGTCTGACACACTAAGAACTAAGATAACAATAAATCAATACAATAATTGGATAATAATTGGTTTTTTGAATAGATTAATATCATTTTGTTCTTGGATGATCTTTACAATTGTGAGAAATATTCTTGTTTTCTGAAGGGCACCTTGACCCCCCATTTTTTTTGACCAAAAAGACTTGTATAGAAATGAAGCGCCTTTTGACTCTCTTCAGAGTACTTTTAGCTAGGGTCTTGATTGTACTGATCACCCTATCAACATAAAGAGGGGAAAAAATTGATATTGTGATGTATCTTATTACATTTATTAGACCATTAACATGCATCATCAAATTATAACCCTCATTCTGTGTTCCTTATTGATGTTATCTGATGTTTCAAATACAAGCAGTCTGTGCCTCTTTTCTGATCATCACTGCCCTTTTCTGTTCCACATTATTCCCTACAAACACATTCAAGTAAGTGATCTGATGTTTAAAAAATAATTTTGCATTAGGCTGCAATAAATGCTGAGGGAAAAATTGGGTGGGAGGAAATAGCAGACTCCCGGTTGGATGGTATATTCGATGTTCAAGAACTAAATGATGTGGCAGCCCTTGCATACAAGTGCATCCGCAGAATCTCCAGAAGGCGACCTTCCATGAGAGATGTGGTCGAAGCACTGACCCATGTTGTGAAAGCAAGACACAGCAAAAAGCACCACAGCAAGCAGTCCTTGCCTCTCTCGGCAGAGGAAGAATCCACAGATCAAGAACCATCAGATCTTCAGACTTCGTTTTTTGAACATTACAGAGGGGAGTCGGTTGACAGCTTATCTGATTTGCCTGATGTTTGAAAGACTTCTTCATCTATTTGTTCTTTGTTCTCTTTTTCATATTCTTTTCCTGTTGATAGTTTTTGCCCATTACATTGTTGGGCACAAGGGAAAAAAAATGCGCTATTGTAACTTTAAGGGTTGATGGGGTGGGACTCAGAAATGTCCCATGGATTTTGTTGTCTTTGTAATATAAGCCATTCCTGTAATCATGTTGGTCTGCGATAAGAAATGAAAAGTGGCGCTGTTTCATGGTTTTGACTTGGTGACATTTCTTATATGCACCTCAATTTAGATGAAAATCTGGAATTTCTTTTATATGTTTAGAGTTCTGTTTGTTTTATTCATTATTCATGCTTAGACTGCAACTCAGCTGTAGTTGAAGCTGACATATTGCCAGGATGAATCATCTGATTGCAGAAGCCCCAGGAGTACTGACTCAAAAGCAACAATGCAACATGCTGAAGTTGGAATGGTTAACTTGCAGGGCTGGGTTTGGCTACAGTGGGATGGCTTTGCTGATGTTGAGCCATCATGGTTAGAGGAGACAATGGTTATGGTGTCAGAACTATCAGCCGCAGGAGATGCATTGAACTGGGCAAGAGATCAAAGTTATGCTTTAATGTGGTTTAATAGCAAAATATGATATCTTCTCATCTATAGCTGGCCTATATAGTTGTTTCTTGTATATGAATTGGGTGTTGCTCTAATTCCCAATGGTCGGAACAATACTAACAAGCAGAGGTTCTGAGTTTGAGACTTTGGTGACGCATCCCCCAAGTCCTGCGACCTGGCAGTCGGCTACCAGTTGGATCTTCCTCTCTCAAAAGAAGAATGATCCCCCTACTAAAAAAAGAGTGTGAATGATCGGCATTTTTTTGGCAGCTTGAGCACTTGAGTTAGCCGTTTTTGTGTAAAATGTATAAGTTTTTTTGCATGAATATCTTACTAAATATCGAATTTTTCATGAATACTCTTCCAAAATTGATATTTGCATATGTACCTGAGTAAAATACTTGTTTTGCTATTCTATCTTTTTTTTTATGCTTATTTTTATATATGTACCTCTGCCACGCCATTTAATACCGTAAAAAAAATTAATAGTTTTAAATTAAAATGACTAAAATATTCTTAATGAGTATACATGCAAAAAAAAACATGTATAAGGATATACAAGTAAATAACAACTTGACAAGAAGATTCATGTAATTTTGTATACTTAGAAGGATATATATGCAAAAAAAGAATCTTAGTAGATGGAAAGAATTTAGACACATTATTTAATATAATAGTCTTCAGAATCTTATATTTATTAGTTAATATTATAGCCTTCAAAATTTTGCATTTAATAATTATTGTTATAGTCATTTGAGTCATGCATTTATGCTTCTACACAAGTAGGATGAATTAATACATCATAAATTAACATGGGTCTCAAGTTTTGAAGTGCTCTTGTATTGACAGTTTTGAAATACTCAAAGATTAAGAGCTTTGAAGCAAATTTGTACTCTCTTTGCAAGATGACATGTTCAGAAAGAAGAGAATGTCGATGCTCTAGAGAAAATGAAAAAAGGCTCGTTCTTCAATTGGTTTTCTTTCTCTAGCAGCTTTGGTTCATTCACATCAACCGGGTATATTGTATGGGTTCAAGATACTTGTGAATGGGATTTGACATTTGTGCTCTATCCATGAGTTTAACTATTGGTAGTTTTTCTTTGGTTTTATATTATATAGATTTCAATAACCTAGAGGAAGCCCTGTTAGAAGACTTTGTTAAGTCATTGTTGCATCTCTTCACAAGTGGAACATGTATATTCCACATGATGGTTCTCTCCTTTATGCTCTACCTGGTGAGACCTTTGTCACGCCCCGGACCCGGATCCGTGACACGGCCGTGCTATTGCCGACTACCGCCCACAATAGCACGCAGCCTCATACATAGGTAACAGGGTAGTCAAAAGCAGTCAAACTTGCATATATCAAAATATGTGCCTTACAACAGAGGGTATATATAAGGTACAGAGCTTCTACATAGTTTATATACACAAAAGTATATTCATATCATCCCAAAAATAAAGAAGCCCTGTTGCAAAAGAAAAATGCTTCTAGCAGCTGTCACTGGTGGTGATCTGAAAAAAAATGTAAATGAACAGGCATGAGCTACACGGCTCAGTAAGTAATCCTGCATAATCTTGTCGAATCAACTAAAAATACTAACCATGCTTATCAGGGTTTGAGAAGCTGACATGTATGCTATCTAATAAATCATCATGATAAAATATCCATGCTGAGTAAATAAATCAGTATCCTACATTATCAAGGAATCTTGTACAATATATATATATAAAGAAAATCGTGCCGCCGGCATGCCGTGGTCATACTCTCAGATGCTACTGCGAAGTCATTATTGGCCACTGGCGGGGCCCGCTCAGTTATTAGGCGGCCACTGGCGGGGCTGGCTCAGTCATTCTCGGCCACTGGCAAGGCCGGCTCAGTTGCATTCGATCAGTAGCTCTTAAGAGTCCGTAAACAATACTTCTTGTAGGTAGTATCTTATGGATGCCACGGCGAATTCATTATCGGTCACTGGCGGGGCCTGCTCAGTTATTAGGCGGCCACTGGCGGGGCTGGCTCAGTCATTATTGGCCACTGGCAAGGCCGGCTCAGTTGCATTCGGCCCGTAGCATCGCGAACTCTTAGGTACCCCTTGCAAGCAGTGCAAATAACTAGAGGCAATTCATCATCATTCTTTCATATGGGTATCACAATTATATAGCAATGTAACCCAATTCATCTTGCATGCATAATAAAGTCTGCATAAGCTCAATACATGCATAATCATATATTATATGGCTAAAACATGCCACTCATATACATGATTCATAATCCATATCTTAGGATATAATGTAATCTACTTATTTCGTAGGCATAATGGAAATCATAAAGCACATATAATCATAACTTGTATAACTAAAGCAGGCCATATACATTCACCGTTCATAGCTTATAATTTAGGGTATATGACCTGCAGTACAAGTATAACGGGTTAAATTTCATGCGTGATCCATAAAAGATTAGGACAGGTTACTTACCGTGATTCGCTTTCTCCTAAGTTTCTCACGTCCTGGTGACGGATCCTGAGTCACCTAAAATCACATCATAATAAGCATATTATTTCCTTTTTACTTGTTTGGATGCTATCCGAACTATAGCCCAAGTCTAATCCATCCGTATTGGAGCTTTAATTGGGTCCATATGGGTTAATTGGCCTGCTAATTGGTCAATAAGCTTAATCCCCAACTTAATTGGGTTTAATTCCGGGTTTAGGGTCACTGTGGTCTATTTGGGCCTGAGTCAGGATTAATCTGGGGTCAATTTGGCCCTAAATTAGTCACATTGGGCTTGAATTGGGCTTATTTCCATTAATTTGGTCTGTTAGGACCAATCCCAGCCGAATTGGGTTTGGGCCTCATTCCATTTGGGCTTAATTTTGGTTAAATTTATAGTCTGGCTCGTCCAGGCTTAGCCCAATTTGATTGGGCTCGGGTTTAGTCAAATTTGGCTAAACCCGTTTCCTTTTTCTTTTTCTTTTTCTTTTTCTTTTTCCTTTTTCTTTGGGCTTAACGGGTTGCGGGTTCGGATTCGGATCCGACCTGCGAACCCGTTATCAGGGTTTTTTCTCCCCCCCTTCCAGAGGCTTCCGCCTCTTCATCTCCCGCTCTCCTCTCTCTCCTCTCTTTTCTCCTTCGTCTCCACCGAACCCATGCCTCCGGCTGGTCCTCCGGCCCTCTTCTTCTCCTACGGCCTCCTCTCTCTCTCGGTCACTCCCTCTTCTTTTCTCTCTTCCACTCTTTTCTCTCCTTCTCTCTCTCTCTCCTCAGTTCCGACCGAAAGCCCTAGCCCTTTCGGCCTTTCGCCCCCACCGAACCCTCCGTCTCGTCCCCTTCTTCTCTCGCAGGCGACCGGGGAGACGAGGCTCCCCTCCGATCCACCGACCGAGGCGGAGCTTCCCCCTGGAGCACTGGTGGAAGAAAGGCCGGCCCCCTTCCTCTTCTCCGAAGTGATGCCGGAGAAGAGGAGGAGTGCCGGGAGGTAGGGTCGCAGCTGGATCTCCTCCGGGAGATCTCCCCCTGCTCCGACCACGGCGAGGTAAGGCCGGGGTCCGAGGATGAAGCCTCTACGGTCCGGTGAGTCTATTTTATTTTCATTATTATTATTATTATTATTATTCCTTCTCTTTCTTCTTTCCTTCTTCCTTTTCTTTTCTTTGGTCCTTCCCTCCGGCACCACCACCTCTTGTCGGAGAGGAGGCAGTGGTCCGGCCGGGGCTGGTGGCCTCGTGGTCACGCCGGTTGCCGGCTTGGCCTGACCGGCGGCTCGGGGCTGCCCCCCGAGCCCTAGGGTAGCCGCAGCCGAAGCTGCGGTGCCCTGCTCATCTGCAGGCCGAGCCCGGTTGGGCTCGGCCCGGGTGACCGTCGGGCCCGGGCCTGGGCCGCGGCCGTTCTCAGGCCGACCCGCGGCCTGTGGGTCTGGCCCGGCCTGCGGCCTGTTGGCCTTTCTCCCTCCTCGGTGCCGGTTTCCTCCCCTCGGTTTCATGGTTGAACAGAGGGGAGAACACCCCACAGAGGGGTTTCTCCACGCTTTAAAATTTTATTAACATGGGTTCATACCTGGTTTTGGTCGGTTGCAGTCGGGCAATACCACCCCTTGGTAGTCCCTCCTTCCTCTCCTAGAGCTTCAGGGCTTCTTCCGCCTCTAGCTTCAGGGTTTCGGCTCTCTGGTTTTTGTGTTCTAAGGGGTCAGGGAATAGAGGGTACAGTACTGGGGCTTAAATACTTTTGTTTAAGGGATGAGACCCCCTTCTGAGAGGTCCCATCCTCTCTTCCCCCTTGCCCCGGGGGCTTCCAGCTGCCCCCCCTTGTCTCAGGCCCGCCGGAATCGGCTGCCAGCAAGGGGTGAGGTGGCGGCCCTCAGTTTTGCATGGGTGAGGGTCCCTCAGTGAGGTCCCATCTTCCCCTGTTCTCTGGTCCGGGAGCTCCCAGCTGCCCCCCTTATCTCAAGGGCGCGCGGTGGCTCTCCCTCTGCCGGCCAGCTATGGCCCTGTCACTTCCCTTCTCAGCAGGAGGTGGCAACCTGATGACCCAAAGATATTGATTTTGATGATCACAAAACCTTGAAGTATAAATACTAATGTTTGTGTTGCAAGGAGAAAGATATTTATTTTGCAAGGAACATAGCAAGTTGAAAGAACACAAGAAGGCCTCCAAAGCTCTCAAGAAAAGTTGGAAGAAAGCTACAATTTATTGGCCCAAGTTTCAAGTTCAAAGGATTCAAATTGGAGGAGCAAATTCAAAGGAAAATTCAAAAGAACAGTCTTCGAGTCGACTCCAGAGTAGAACGAGTCGACTCCAGGGAGTAACAAGACAGAAAGACAGAAAAGACATTTAGGGCTGAGATTCGAGTCGACTCTCAGTGTTACACAAGGGAAAAGTTAGAGAGCAGTTTTTCGGACACTGAGATTCGAGTCGACTCCCACAAAGTCCGAGTCGACTCCAAGACAGCGCAACCCCAAAGACAGAAGATGGTATTTTCGTCTCTGAGAGGCGAGTCGACTCCAAGACAGTTCGAGTCGACTCCAAGGCAGCGCGAACCCAAAAATACAGAGGATCAGTTTTTCGGGCTCTGAGAGCCGAGTCGACTTAAAGGGAATCCGAGTCGACTCGAGGAAGAAAATCAGAAAGTATGTCCTCTGGATTCTTGAGAATGAGCCGACCCCCAAGTACCCGAGTCGTCTCCAGCCATTGGCGAGTCAACTCCAGTTTGATCCGAGTCGACCCAAGGACAAGGCAAGCACATTAATTCAAATTTGGAACAGTGGCCGAGTCGTCTCCAGTAAAGCACGAGTCGACTCCTGCAATAGGCGAGTCGACTCCTGATCGCGCGAGTCGACTCCGATCCCAACGGTAATATTGTCAGGAGGTGCAGACTGTGTCCAACGGCTCTATTTTTGTCTCTAACGGCTAGATTCTTGTTTCCACGCCATCTAAAGCTATAAAAACAAGAGGAGAGCTAGGGGAGAAGGCATGGAAGTGGGAGAGAACATTTAGGAAAGAGATTTCAAAGAGATTACAAGGGAAATCTCCCATAAGCACAAAAGGGCCACTCAAAGTGAAATAGAGAGAAGAAGAGCATCCAAGTGCATCCCAAAGCTTCCTCTCCATCCGTGTGCTGCCTCGGTGATCCTCTACTTCGTGCCAAATCAGAAGAGGGTCAAGTAAAGAAGAAGCCGAGCTCCTTCATCTTCAAAACTCGTTTGAGGGCTTCTCTTTACTCTATTTGTTTATATTGTTATATTTGCTTGTTTAAGAAGCTTTGATTTGTTTTAAACTTTGTTTTTAATATCTTGTAACTTGATTCAATCAAGGGATTGAATCAAGGGGTTAAGGTTTGTTGGTGAGCCAAAAGGAAAACCAACGGTGAGAGGTTTGTTGGTGAGCCTAGGTCGAAACCAACGGTGTAAGGGTTTGATTGTGATCCCGGAAAAACAATCGGGGTGGTTCTAGTCGGTGAGCCTAGGAAAACCGACCGAGTTCGTTGTGCGCTCGTAAAACAACAAGTTGGGTTGTGAGCTTGTAAAACAACCGGCTGTAATCTGTAGGATTATAGTGAAATTCCCAAGAGGTCTTGGGGAGTGGATGTAGGTGCTGGGGTGCACCGAACCACTATATGTTTGTTGTGTTTGTAATGCCTCTTGTCATTGTCTAACTAACACACTTACTTACTTAGATAAATTGCTTGCTTTACTGTTATCCGCACATCCTTTAGTTGCAAGCATATTCAATCAAGTCACATTCTATACATCAAACTGTTGACTTTCACTGTGCATCCATACAACTTAGCATAATTAATCAAAAACTTTCAGAAGTAGGTTAAAAGTTTTAAAAGACCCAATTCACCCCCCTCTCTTGGGTTGTATCTACTGGGCAACAAGTGGTATCAGAGCAGGTGCTCTAAGATTAATTATTGATCTCACGATCAAGAGCCAAAGATCATGACAACTCAAATAGATAGTTTTCTAGGAGAAGGACAATCAATTGATACACCTCCACTATTTAATGGCATAAACTATACACATTGGAAAGCACGCATGCGCATTTTTATACAATCACTTGATTATAATTTATGGAGCATTATAGTCAATGGAACACACACAAACACTAGTCATAATGAGAAAATGGTTCAACAAAATTCAAAAGCCATGAACCTATTATATTGTGCACTAGATAGGAATGAGTTTAATTGCATATCTTCTTGCATGACTGCTAAAGAAATATGGAATATGCTTGAAGACAAATATGAATGCACTAACAAATCTGAAACATCATGTGTAGAACAAGAGCAGTATCATATTGCAAATCCATGCTTCGTGGCACAAGAGGTACATGCTGAAACTGAAAGCAATTTTACATTTGATGAACTCCATGATGCCTTTTCTGATTTGTATTTAGAATATAAGAAACTTATTTGTAAGAACAAGAACTTGAAGAATGAAAATCAAATTCTAATAGATGAAAAACTGAAACTAACTAGTAAAATTGAAATCTTAGTTAAAGAAAATCAAGAACTAAATCAAAGAGATCAACTTCTCACTGAAAGTCAAGATAAACTTAAGAAAAACAATGAATTACTTTCAGAAGATAACAGAAGATTAACTAAAGAAGTTGACAAATTAAAACCTATTGTTGAACGATTTACCTTCAGCTCTGAAAAATTGAACCTAATGATAAATAATCAAAGAGCTGAATTTGATAAAGTTGGATTAGGATATCAATCTTGGTACACCCAAAAATCTTTTAAGAATATGTTTGTTAAAACAGTTTTTAATTATTCTAAAACAGATTCTTATAATACTGATAAACAAAAGCTAAGTAAAATCTCTTCTGTTGTTCCTAAATCTATACATTACAAATTTGATGAACCTAAAAGGCAAAAACAGAAAACTGAAGGTTTATCTACTACTTATGTTAGATCTATGTTTGTTAAATTCAACAAGAGGATACAGAAATACATCCCTTGTAATCCTAAAATCTTTAAATTTATGGACAAAATAGCTATTAAGAAAATATGGGTTCCAAAAGGAACAAGTATAGCTAACCTACAGGGACCCAAAAGAGCTTGGGTTCCTAAGTTAAAAATATGATTATTTTTCAGCAAGCATGTCTAGCTATCCAAGGTTCTAATGAAAGATGTTATCTAAACAATGGGTGCTCTAGACATGTGTTAAAGAATTGAATTTAAAATGTAATTAAGAAGAATGATTTAAATGAAAGAAATAATGAAATAAGTAATTCTTGCATCCTCTCGTATTGAAATTACTTTATTAGTTGATTAAAACATAACTTGCAAGTATTAATCATTTTTGTGATATAAGTGATATTTTTTTTTGGTATGAAAAGAAAATATATTCAAATCACTTCATTTTATAGTATGCTCTACTCACTATTGGATAAGTTGCTAAATGATTAATTAATTTATTAAAAATAACTCTATGAATTCTCTATATGCTTGATTAAGAATTTCTATCCATGGCATTATTTTTATTGATCATAAACATGAGAATGTGTACTTGGTATACCTTTGAATATATGTATTTAAATACTAAGATCAAAGAATTCTTTTTGGCATGTAAACTTACCTTATGCTAGTGTGGACCTAATTTCAAAAGACCTTGTCATCGGTTTACTTAGATTATCTTCTGTAAGGTCAAAGTTTGTTATGCATGTTAACTAAGGAAACAAACAAGAATCAATTTCTAAATCTAAGGAAGTTGTTTCCATCACTAAGTTTTCAAAAGCTTACATTGGATTTGTTCTTGACAAATAAAATTGAAGTATTTTCTGTATTTGCTAAATCTTGTAAAAGTGTTTCAAATGAAAAAGGTTTCCAAACTGTGAAGATAAAGAGTATCATGGCACAGTGTTGAAAACCAAAATCCTGATAAAGTTTATACAGAAATTAATTATTTCAGCACCAAGGACACCTTAAGTAAAATAGGGTTAATAGAATTCTTGAAGAAATGAAAAAGACAATTGTGTATGATAGTCATCTACTTAAATGATTTTTTTAAAAAAGGGCTATCATCACTGCTTGTCATACATATGACTTCTATTAGATCTATTTTTGATGAAAACTTCTTTTGATCTTCTGAAAAATAGAAAATGAACTATTGCATATCTCTCATATTTTTCAGTCGTACATACTATGCTTGATATGTTCTTATGAAAATAATGCCAAATCTGATAAAGATATTTCTATCCTTGGATATCATTCATCAAGCAATGCATATAGAACATTCAATGAAAAGTTTCGAGGTGTAGAAATATCAATTCATTTTATTCCTTATGAGACTAATGATTTATTATGAAGATACTAAAATTAAATTATATATATGGTTAATCTTTTACATATAACAATCTGAAAACTTGTTAATAATTATAACAAAATTGAGTTTTTCAGAAATGCACTTAATGAAGAAAAATTGATGACTACTAAAAGACTAAATCAAGAAAAGATGAAATAGATCTTGATTCTTGCATGATTAGAAGTAAAGATCACCATTATCATTTGCTTGCTTTATGAGCTTTATATTCTATCAAATGAATGTGTAGAATGCACTCCTAGGTGCTTATTTTATTAAAGAAGATATATGTTAAATAACCACCATATTTGAAAACACTCATTACAAATATGATAAAGCAATATATGATTTGAAACAAGCATCAAAAGCATGATATAAAAAGCTTAAGCAACCTTTTTGATATAAAGTAATAGTGATAATTCTTTGCATCAAAAAAATGTGATATCTTACTTGCTCAAAGTATACATTAATGACATCATTCTTGGTTCTACTAATGGAGATTTATATGAAGATTTTACTTAGCTCATGTAAGGTGAGTTTGAAATATGTATGATGAACATCTTCTCTCAAACTCCAAATTAAGACAAACAAGAAAGGGGATCTTCATTGACCAAAGTTAGTCCACAAGAAAATCCTTATAGAAGATTGGCATGAAGAAGGTATGTCTATGACCCCATCTTGTAGAATTTGAAAAGGATGAGCAAAGTAGATCTATTGTTTAAAGCTGTATTGAAGGATGATAGAATAATTATTTTATCATACAGCTAGTAGACCAGATTGTATGCTTATTATGTGCCCTTATGCAAGACTTCAATCCAACTTTAATGAATCATATTTTATTGATAACAAATAAATCATAATCTAAATTTTGATAGAAACAACCGTTTAAGATAAGTTGATTAAAACTTAACTAGCATGTCTTATTGACAATTATCTTAAGCAAATAAAATCTAAACTAAATCGATTTTGAAAATAAGAAATTGATTTGACCTTGATAAATCTTCCTATTGCCTCACATGCTTGTCCTTGAACTATCTTGGTTAATGAAACTATCTCTTTAGTTCAAATGATATGTGCTTGCTTATATTTAGGCAATCTCTTGAGTAAAGTGACTCAACATGCAACTATTGTCATATCCTATATTGAGTCATATAGTTAAAAAAAAAATAAATAAAAAATATGTTGGATGAATGTTTTGTATCTTGAAGAAACTAATGACTTTCCTTCAAGAAAGAAAAGAACTTTGTTAATAATGCAGGATCCTTGAGCAAGAAAATGAGAGATTTCAACTTGAAGGATATCTTCATACACTAAACATTCACATGCAAACAAGAGAGAAGACCTTCTTCAGCCAAAAGTTCATACATAAGAAATCTAGTAGGTATTTGACTGAAGAATGCAGAATGAATTTGTAATTCTAGATACTTCTTTCATAAATTAATTGAGCAAAGTCAATAACTTAAATCTTATTATGGCATGATTAAGGTCTTTAAATTATTAATTTTTGATATCATGTCTATATCTATATATATTGATTGACTTATATTTTTAGAAATTGTTTCATGGTTTGCCCAAACTAAAATATATCTTTGCCTATGTCATAACCATGAAATACACAAGTGTATGCTTAAAATTTTGATTTAAAATGACTTGTGAGAAATTATGAATCCTTGAGCACAATGAAAATGTTGTTTGCATGATATACATCTATATGATACATAAGATTATTTCTTTATTCTGCTCTTTCATGTAAATTATTTGAGAATAACGAAAAGAGAGAGAGAGATAAAGAAAAGTGTTGGCGGAGGCCTGAGGGGCCGAGTCAACGTTGGCGGAGGCCTGGAGGGCCGAGTCAGTCCTGCCGCCTGCCAACGTGGATGCGCTGGAGGAGTAGGGTGGGTTATACCACTAGGGGGTCCCTGAACCCACTGGCGAGGCCCTGTCGGAGTCCGGAGTTGGGCGAGGCTTGGTCGGAGTCGACTCGTGGCGCTATGGGCCCCTGCGCTAGTTTAAGGAAATAAAGTTTCGCCTTCACTAACACCTGCGGGTTTTGGTGTAATGGTAGCGCTTGATCCTGACAATTGGTATCAGAGTCATAGGTCTCGAGTTCGAAACCCAGGCATCACGTTGGGGGGGGGGGGATTGTTGGCGGAGGCCTGAGGGGCCGAGTCAACGTTGGCGGAGGCCTGGAGGGCCGAGTCAGTCCTGCCGCCTGCCAACGTGGATGCGCTGGAGGAGTAGGGTGGGTTATACCACTAGGGGGTCCCTGAACCCACTGGCGAGGCCCTGTCGGAGTCCGGAGTTGGGCGAGGCTTGGTCGGAGTCGACTCGTGGCGCTATGGGCCCCTGCGCTAGTTTAAGGAAATAAAGTTTCGCCTTCACTAACACCTGCGGGTTTTGGTGTAATGGTAGCGCTTGATCCTGACAAAAAGAAAATATATATTATTCAAGAGAAGTAAAATCTAAGTAAAGGCAAATACTTCAATCTTAAGGAAAAGCAAAACAAGCATAATATATTTGGGATATTTATGAGACTCACGAAAGGGATAAAATCCGCAATTAATTACACTTAAACAGGGAGAGTTTGAAGTAAAAACTTTTTAACATTTCTATATTGCTCATCATAGGGATGGTGCCAATGGGGAGGCTAGTGGTAGTACCCGGCACTATTTGACCCAACTATTCGGTGTAGGGCATATTAGGGACGGCACAAGAGGGAGGCTAGTGGTAGTACCTCGTGCCCCTTCCCAACTCCACTGGATAGGGAGCAAATAGAGTATAGAGCATAAGAAAGTAAAAATGAAAGACAAAGTTAATGAAAGTATATAAGAAGAATCAAGTCAAATTTTTAATCACTTGAAAACACACTTTAAGGATGAAATCATTGCAAGATAATGTTTAAATAGGGGGAGTTTATTTGAAAAGAATTGATTTTGATCCTTGACATGCTTGTTCTTAATATTTTAATGCATGACTTAACACATAATATATTTTGCATGTGGCATGATGTTTTGAATTATGGGTTCTCAATATTTTGTAATGCTCCATGCTTGGATAAGTTGATTGAATTATGTTTTAACTTGGAATATGTCTTAACTTTGCTCACAAGTCTTTACTTCACCCTTGCCTCAAACTAACTTGTGTTCCAATGCTTGAATGTTTAAAATACTACATAAAGTTTTTTTTTAAGTAATATTAAAAAGAAATTTTAGTTTTATCATTCACGATTATCTTTGAAAGTTAAATAGATTTACAAAAAGAAGAAGAGAAGGATATTTCTATTTAGGCAAAATGAATTGATCTTGATCTATCTTTCTACTTGCTTAACTTTGATACATAATGTCCTAATACTTGTTAAAATATCCTTTATTTTGTATCGAAACTCAATATTAAATACAAAGATTCTGAAAGTGCTCGAATGTTATTGAAATATGTGTTTTCAATCTTAGTGATTTAAGATGAGCTACAATGTAGAAGATACATATCTCAAATTATAATTGTGAAAGCCTTCTTGGAAATTCTTATGAAAATTCAGAATCTGATTTTGTATAAAAGCTTAAACTTAACTTAAAAATGCTTATATCATTACATCTTTGTAACCTTAGTTATATGCTTCTATGATCATGTCATTCAGGAGAATAACTCAATATGATTTCTAAATGAAAATTTTAATATAAGAAAAACAGAATTAATTTTGATGCCTTGGTTGATTGTCTCGATACGCATCCGAAACATATCTTTTCTTATCCTTAAAGTGTACTAATATTGGTCTAAATGATGTGTCTTTCAATGATCTTAATTGCAAACAAATATTTTTAAATATATGATCTTATTTTGATATTAAAAAGATTTATTGTGTTTTATGAATACATTGGTGAAAAACTATGATTAAGAAATTGAGTTCTATAAATATATATACCTCAATGATCATCTATATGTTTTTCTCTCCTACATTCTTAAAGATTTCCATCAGAATATATATAGAGTGAATCATCTTAAAGCTAGAAATATTTTAGCTCACTCAAATGACTCTAAAAGAAAGAAAATGTAAATGCTTTTGAAAGAAACTGAGCTTCAAATGAATCATTTTCTGATTAATATTTCTATACATTTTCTCTAAGATTAAGAGAAAGCATAACTTGTTCTTGAAAGATTAAAAAGGGTGATTGCTATAAATTTTGAATAATTCTTGATCACTCTACATTCTCGATATCATAGAATTTCAGTTTTATTCACGCTTGTCATTAAAATCTGAAATTCAATAAAAGAAAAGAATGATTAAAGAGGAATGCATCTTTTGAGGGGGAGATTTAGATATCTTATCCTAAAGATACTTTAATGCATACCTTGAATTTTCTGGATTGATTTTGATGAACCTCTTATATTGCAAGACATGCTTTAATTACCTTGAGATGAGCTCTATAAAGGCTGTCTTATCTCAAACCTTGAGTCTTATGAAAATAAGCTGAAACTTATAGAAAATATATTTTTGAGATTGACAATTTTATTGAACATTATCTTCAAATTCTAACTCTTAAATGAAACTTAATCCCATAAATCTATAACTAAAGAAGAGGGAAAGAATACTAAATGAAAAGTGATCCTAATACTCTCCAATATGTATCATCTGAAAATCTTTATGATACACCATTGAGGCGTGTTAGTTGGTTAGTATATCTTATGCATCACTCATGAACCAAATTGCAAATCTTAAGAGCCTCTAATTTAATGAAAAAGGGGGAGAATAATGTGTTAAATTTTCTTGAGTATCTCTTAGAAAATCTATTTTGAACTTCACTAATGAGTCCTAATTGGCTTGCTCTTTAGAACTTCAATATTGTACCAGTTCATTATTATATGTACCAAAATGTGCTTTTTTTTTTAAGGAATAAAGTCTTTAAAAGAGCTCTAAAAGAACCTTCAAAGCTTTGAATTTTATGTATGCTCTAAGATACATCAAAAATTGCATGATTTCATATTTTGGTATTTGTGCCCCAATGCTCTTACTATCATAAAAGAACTTTGAAGTCATTAAGAATTAATGATCCAACATGATGATATGTTTTTCAAGTATGTAAGTTTTGATCTTATACTCTGAAAATTAATTAAATTGCTCTCATGTTGATAAAATACTTAATAGATTGGGCAAAAGATCTTAAATGAACAAGCTTTCATACTTATTATTGAAGAGAGGTTAGATTTCCATTCGTGTTTTCCTTGAATATCATTTGTGGTACTTCTTGAATTAATTTAAGAAAGATTCCACCTATACTTGATTAGAAAACTATCTGTGGTATCAAATTAGAAAACTTCTTGAAATCACATTCGATGTGTTCTGCTATGAAATTATCTTAATTGGCTCTGATCTATGCTCATTAATCTGATTCTAATATTATTGCCTTGAGTTATATGATTCATATCCTTGCAATAATTTGACATGCAAATCAGAGTACAATAAGGAAAAGAAATATATGAGCATTCTGATCTTTGTGCTTTATGTTTCACTATCTTTTTGATGTTGTCAAAAAGGGGGAGAAATATCTAAGTATATGCTCATAATGCTTTGTGTTTTGAATTGAATACAAATCAGCTTAAATTGAAATATGTTGATTGTGTTAAGATGATTAAATCTAAAGCATTATCATGAAGTATGTTTTTTAAATATATATGTTTTCTACTTCATGCAACTTAGCTATGTATTACTTCTAGAACACAATATATTTTATATTGCATATACTCCAAGTTTTGTCATCATCAAAAAGGGGGAGACTGATGACCCAAAGATATTGATTTTGATGATCACAAAACCTTGAAGTATAAATACTAATGTTTGTGTTGCAAGGAGAAAGATATTTATTTTGCAAGGAACATAGCAAGTTGAAAGAACACAAGAAGGCCTCCAAAGCTCTCAAGAAAAGTTGGAAGAAGCTACAATTTATTGGCCCAAGTTTCAAGTTCAAAGGATTCAAATTGGAGGAGCAAATTCAAAGAAAAATTCAAAAGAACAGTCTTCGAGTCGACTCCAGAGTAGAACGAGTCGACTCCAGGGAGTAACAAGACAGAAAGACAGAAAAGACATTTAGGGCTGAGATTCGAGTCGACTCTCAGTGTTACACAAGGAAAAAGTCAGAGAGCAGTTTTTCGGACACTGAGATTCGAGTCGACTCCCACAAAGTCCGAGTCGACTCCAAGACAGCGCAACCCCAAAGACAGAAGATGGTATTTTCGTCTCTGAGAGGCGAGTCGACTCCAAGACAGTTCGAGTCGACTCCAAGGCAGCGCGAACCCAAAAATACAGAGGATCAGTTTTTCGGGCTCTGAGAGCCGAGTCGACTCAAAGGGAATCCGAGTCGACTCGAGGAAGAAAATCAGAAAGTATGTCCTCTGGATTCCTGAGAATGAGCCGACCCCCAAGTACCCGAGTCGTCTCCAGCCATTGGCGAGTCGACTCCAGTTTGATCCGACCCAAGGACAAGGCAAGCACATTAATTCAAATTTGGAACAGTGGCCGAGTCGTCTCCAGTAAAGCACGAGTCGACTCCTACAACAGGCGAGTCGACTCCTGATCGCGCGAGTCGACTCCGATCCCAACGGTAATATTGTCAGGAGGTGCAGACTGTGTCCAACGGCTCTATTTTTGTCTCTAACGGCTAGATTCTTGTTTCCACGCCATCTAAAGCTATAAAAACAAGAGGAGAGCTAGGGGAGAAGGCATGGAAGTGGGAGAGAACATTTAGGAAAGAGATTTCAAAGAGATTACAAGGAAAATCTCCCATAAGCACAAAAGGGCCACTCAAAGTGAAATAGAGAGAAGAAGAGCATCCAAGTGCATCCCAAAGCTTCCTCTCCATCCGTGTGCTGCCTCGGTGATCCTCTACTTCGTGCCAAATCAGAAGAGGGTCAAGTAAAGAAGAAGCCGAGCTCCTTCATCTTCAAAACTCGTTTGAGGGCTTCTCTTTACTCTATTTGTTTATATTGTTATATTTGCTTGTTTAAGAAGCTTTGATTTGTTTTAAACTTTGTTTTTAATATCTTGTAACTTGATTCAATCAAGGGATTGAATCAAGGGGTTAAGGTTTGTTGGTGAGCCAAAAGGAAAACCAACGGTGAGAGGTTTGTTGGTGAGCCTAGGTCGAAACCAACGGTGTAAGGGTTTGATTGTGATCCCGGAAAAACAATCGGGGTGGTTCTAGTCGGTGAGCCTGGGAAAACCGACCGAGTTCGTTGTGCGCTCGTAAAACAACAAGTTGGGTTGTGAGCTTGTAAAACAACCGGCTGTAATCTGTAGGATTATAGTGAAATTCCCAAGAGGTCTTGGGGAGTGGATGTAGGTGCTGGGGTGCACCGAACCACTATATGTTTGTTGTGTTTGTAATGCCTCTTGTCATTGTCTAACTAACACACTTACTTACTTAGATAAATTGCTTGCTTTACTGTTATCCGTGCATCCTTTAGTTGCAAGCATATTCAATCAAGTCACATTCTATACATCAAACTGTTGACTTTCACTTTGCATCCATACAACTTAGCATAATTAATCAAAAACTTTCAGAAGTAGGTTAAAAGTTTTAAAAGACCCAATTCACCCCCCCCTCTTGGGTTGTATCTACTGGGCAACACAACCCTTTCACGGTTGCCCCCTCTCAGTACTGCCCCTACAGTGAAATCGGGCCCCACTCCCCCCGTAACTGGGCCTTAAAATATTGGGCCCAGTTGGTAGTGGGCCCGGACATTACAACCTTAGCTATCAAAGAAAGCTAGAAACTAGAGCACACTGCTGAATTCAAATATAAAGCCATGTTGGAATTATAAAGCAAGTATATATATTTCATTATATTTTTAGATAATAGGATTATGATAAGCGAAAACAGCATTGTGCAATGATTATCAAATATAAAGCTATATTAGAATGCAAGCATAATAAATATAACATAAGGCGGAGAAATAAATATTTCCGGTAAATAAAAATTTATTCAAATTTTTGCAATCAAAAAAAGATGATCTCATTGCAAGAATATTATCTTGATCATTGTAAAACAAAATGCATTGGTATAGAGAAAAAAAAAGATCCATATCCAACATAATCTCCACTTCTCTAGCAAAACATGCGATCAAATCTTATAGAGTTCTTAACCTTCTTAAAGTATCCTCCAAATTTCACCTTCAATTTGAATAGTTGTTTGCTCCATTTAAGAACCCAGTACATGGAATAAATAAATACGCACGATATAAATTTTAAGAGAGAGTGCTTATCAACCAAAACTATGCTAACAAAATAAAAGAAAAAAAAAGTACATAGCCATACCGTGTTTTAGCAATTAAAAATGGGGGACACTTCGCCTCTCTTACCATCAAATAAGGTATATGGGTATGCAGTTAGAAACCAAAAAACAAAACTTCAATAGGTTTACAATGAGAAATAGGAATGAAATAAAATTAGCTACAACAATCATTGTTGTTCTTCTAACACTCGCAATGATGGTTTTTTTTTTGGTTCAGTTTAATAGGAGAAAAACAATAGACAACAATGAGAGGGAAGAAAGGGCAAGATGGCATTGCAATACCTTTCTTTAAGATGAACACTGCTTACTTAGAGTCTAGTGATTGATCTTCGGACTAGCTTCCACGGCCAAGATATAAATAGAGAGGAGAGATTCGAAAGATGGATTGAGTCCATGAAGAGTCCAACGGTGACCAAATTCGAGAGATGAGAGATTTGAAAGCAGTGAGGAGATGGGTACCAGCGAGAATCAATCTCCGGTGAAGGAAAAGGAGCGGCAAACAGATCTTGGTGAAGGGGAGGGAGCGGCGACGAGTATCCAATAAGACAAAAGGCCGGCAATGAGAGGCATTCAGATAATAAGCGGCGAGGAAAGAGCCAACAAAGGGAAGAGAGGAAGAAGGATCAATGGCGGTGGAGAATCAAATGGAGGAAGGCGAAGAATTTCTTTTTCATTGTAAAATACTGTTGTTTCAGGGGATCATGGATACAAGGCATCACGGGGGGAAGAAGGCAATCGCAATCGTAAGCAGGATCACGATTCCTAGTAGGGACAAGAAAGTAATTTCAGAATCTTATTTTATTTGTAATTAAAATAAATATGGTTTTCATTAATGGTGTTAGAAGAACTGTTATGTTAAGGGCATTTGTGCAAAAACAATGTTTTATGAGAGTACATATCTAAATATAAATTTTAAGAGCGTATTCACGCAAATTTAAATTTTTAGAAGGGCATTAATACAAAAAAAACCCAAAAGGTATTTGGATGGCTAATAAAATGAATAAAAAGTTCAAGACGAGGCCTACAACAAGTAGATCCAAACTCAAGAAGACTAAATCAGAAATAATTAAATTCTAAACTATAAGGACTTGACTTCTGACTTGTACAAACAAAATTAGAGTGATGGCCTACCTAAAATTGGTGTGGAAATGAGACCAAAGAGCAGTGCAACTTATAGGAGATTCAATATGAATTTTAATTTTTCAACTTAATTTATTGTCTATGTGGGAAAACAAATGTCTATGTGGACATATACTACATCATCGAATTAGTTTGCATGGTATGGCTGGGGACATTATCTTATGCACTAAGCATATTTTAGTATTTGTGAGCTAATCAAGGCTGATAAATGTTTACACGAGGTAATTGTTCTTAGGGTTTGTGAGAGGACCCGTGCGGGCGTGTGTTTAGTCCCACATCGGTTATTCGTTGGGTAGATCTTAAGTACTTATACAGGATCAAGAAACCCAAATAATAACTTCCGGCTAGCCATTGTGGGTGAGGTTCTGGGTTGTTAGAAATGGTATCATAACGGACCCGGCCCATAATCTATGTGGACTAGGGGACACTGCAGCACGGATCTATTGGAGCTGACCACGGGCCGATTGTGGTGTTTGTGATTAGATTTGAATGGATTTGAACCCTTAGCCTGACGAGGATGTCAGGGCTTGAACGGGGGGAGTATGTGAGGACCCGTGTGGGCGTGTGTTTAGTCCCACATCAGTTATTCGCTGGGTAGATCTTGGGTACTTATACAGAATTAAGAAACCCAAATAATAACTTCCGGCTAGCCATTTTGGGTAAGGTCCTGGGTTGTTACAAATGGTATCAGAGTGGACCCGGCCCATAACCTATATGGACTAGGGGACATTGCAGCACGGATCCATTGGGGCTGACCACGGGCCAATCGTGGTGTTTGTGATTAGATTTGAATAATTTGAACCCTTAGCCTGACGAGAACGTCAGGGCTTGAACGGGGGGAATCTGTGAGGACCTGTGCGGGTGTGTGTTTAGTCCCACATAGGTTATTCACTTGGTAGATCTTGGGTACTTATACAGGATCAAGGAACCCAAATAATAACTTTCGGTTAGCCATTTTGGGTGAGATCCTGGATTGTTATAAATGGTATCATGTGAGGACCCGTGTGGGCGTGTGTTTAGTCCCACATCGGTTATTCGCTTGGTAGATCTTGGGTACTTATACAAGGAACCCAAATAATAACTTCCGGTTAGCCATTTTGGGTGAGATCCTGGGTCGTTACAAATGGTATTAGAGCGGATCCGGCCCATAACTTATGTGGATTAGGGGACACTGCAGCACAGATCCAGTGGGGTTGACCACGGACCGATCATGGTATTTGTGATTAGATTTGAATGGATTTGAATCCTTAGTGTTACGAGGACGTCAGAGCTTGAACGAGAGGAGTATGTGAGGACCCGTGCGGGTATGTGTTTAGTCACACATCGGTTATTCGCTGGGTAGATCTTGGGTACTTATACAGGATCAAGGAACCCAAATAATAACTTCCGGCTAGCCATTTTGGGTGAGGTCCTGGGTTGTTACAGTTTGGGATGTATAAGGTCAAGCATGTTGTTGGTGATGCTCGCTTTCCTTATAATGGGGCAGAGAAAACAAGCCTTTTTAATTTTTGAACCCACTCATCTTTATTTAGAAGCTGATACATTAACATAACCGAATATTGGGTTTGGATTTGTGCTAGAAAAATATGGACAAGATGAAAGTCGATGATGTCAATAGGGAGGCTGTTATGCACTGCCAATAGCTGGGTAGTGTTTCTACCTTCGCATGTTGTTATCTTAGTTTGTGGTAAGAATGGTTGATGGAGTTCTTTTTCCGGCATTTAAAGCTACTTGCAGTGCCTTGGGAATACTTCAAGATGATAATGGTTGACTTGAAGTCTTGGACAAAAGCATCCATATGGGTTATTGGCTTCAAATAAGGAACTTGTTTTTCACAATGTTAATATTTTGTGATCTAGCAAATCCAAGGGAACTATAGGAAAGGCAATGTAGGTGGTTATCCAAAGATTCACTTCTCAAATAATTCTTTTAAAGAAAAAAAATCCGCAGCTTTAGAGATAGGGGCGGCAGTCACAGCATTGGCAGCAGTGAGCATAGGTCAAGAAAAAGAAGCGGTAAGAGCAGTTAGAGAGCAAGCAACGGCTCATCAAACCTTTCTGTCCGAATGCTTTCAGTTTTGCTTCAGGTCTTACCTTTCTTCTTGCTATTGATATAGTGGAATTCATTCCAGTCATTCCCTCCTACAACCTTCTGATCTAAAATTTTTGTAATTCCAAGTTGGACTTCAACCTTTATAGGGTATCCAATTGAAGTCTTAAAACCTCCTGTAGTAAGGGATTGTAATAGGGAACTAGCATGAGTAGGGTTAGCTCCTCTTTGATGAGTCCTTGACTCCAATGAAAACTTAAAATGAGAGTTCGAAGGCTTAGACTCCTGGATCTAATCTCTGCTTGTTGTTGAAGGACTTCTTTCCTGGTTGATTCCTCAACCTAGGATAGATCACCAGCGTCAACCTATTATGCATTGCAGCTTATCCGCTGCAGCTCTTAGGTCTTGGTAGCTAGTGGGAATTTCTCATTGAATAAAAAGAATAGCCGGTTTTTGCTGTTATAGAAGAAGCTGCTCTTGGCCTTTTGCTTGGCACTAGGAAGTGTTGCCCAGATAGACAACCCAAGAGGGGGGGGGGGTGAATTGGGTTTTAAAATAATTATTACAATTAAATGATTTATGAAATACTAATTAACACCTTTTGCAAGTTGATTAATTAGATGCTATGTGCTGTGACTGAAATGAAGATAAGGAACAACAGAGCAATCACAAACACAAGGAATTTATAGTGGTTCGGAGCTAACCCTTGCTCCTACGTCCACTCCCCAAGCCTCACTTGGGAATTCACTATAATCCCTCGGATTACAGCCGGTTGTTTTACAAGCTCACAACCCAACTTGTTGTTTTACGAGGTCATAACGAACTCGGTCGGTTTTTCCAGGCTCACCGACTAGAACCACCCGATTGTTTTTCTGGGATCACAATCGAACCCTTACACGTTGGTTTCAACCTAGGCTCACCAACAAACCTATACACCCTTGATTCAATCCCCTGATTGAATCAAGTAAGGACCAAACGGTTTGAACAAAAACAAACAGAAAAATAGAGCTTCTAAAAAGCAGATGTACAGCGATATAAATGAGAGAAAAGTTAAGAGCCCTCAAACAAGTTTATGATGATGTAGTGGAGGGCTTCTTGAACTCTGGGTCTCCTCTTGAATGTCTTGAAGACTTGAAGGCTGAAGGAGACTCTTTAATGCTGGGAAGAGTTGGTTGACTGGAGTTAATGGCCCTCTTCCTTCTTTTCGTTGAAATCCCTTTGGCAGATGAAGTTTTTGTGTTTGCTTTGAAAGGAATGTTACTTCTCTGCTTTGCTACAGTCCTCTGTGGCTATTTAAGCCATTCCCCACGGAAACTAGCCGTTAGACACACTTTACTAGCCGTTCTGCACATTCTGCACATCCTGACAATATGTCCGTTGGGATCGGAGTCGACTCGCGCGATCTGGAGTCGACTCGGCTGTAGCAGGAGTCGACTCATGCTTTTCTGGAGTCGACTCGGCAACTGTTCCGGATTTGAATTAAAGTGAGCTTCTCGACTGGGAGTCGACTCGACTTAACCCGGAGTCGACTCCCCAAAATCTGGAGCTGACCTTGCATTTTTGGAGTCGGCTCATTCCAAGGAATCCATAGAGGTATTCTTCAACTTCACTCACTCGAGTCGACTCGGAAATTCTGAGAGTCGACTCGGCGCTCAGAGCCCGAACTCTCGATCTTCTGTCTTTTGGCTCGTGCAGTCTTGGAGTCGACTCGAACTGTTCCGGAGTCGACTCGGCTCTCAGTATCCGAAAAACAGTCTTCTGTCTTTTTGGAGTAGCGCTGCCTTGGAGTCGACTCGAACTGTCTTGGAGTCGACTCGCGTCTCAGAGACAAAAATACTGTCTTCTGTCTTTTTGGGGTCGCGCTGTCTAGGAGTCGACTCGGGCTTTGCGGGAGTCGACTCGGCTCTTAGTGTCCGAAAGTTGCTCTCTGACTTTTGCCTTGTATAACACTGAGAGTCGACTCTCGCTTCCTGTGGAGTCGACCTGCCAACTATCGGAGTCGACTCGCGTTCCTCAGGAGTCAACTCGGCTCTCAGGGTTCAAAATGACTTCTCTGTCTTTCTGTCTGTAACTCCCTGGAGTCGACTCGGCAAGCATCGGAGTCGACTCGCATCTTCAGGAGTCGGCTCGCTGACAGGTTTTGAGTTGAGTCTTTCTGTTCGTCTGTCTGTTCTCAGTCGGAGTCGACTCGAAATGATCCGGAGTCGACTCGAGCCTGTGCCAATGCTTCTGATACGCTTGGAGTCGACTCGTAATATTCCGGAGTCGACTCGAGTCTCAGGCTTTGGTTCAGATTCACTTCTTAACTTATCCAAAATGTCTTGAACCAAATCTAGAGACACTTAACCATAAATTTACAAGATTTTCACTGAAACACTAGATTGAATTCATTAGTAAACATAAGATATACTCAAATGCTTTGAGCTCATCAAAATTAAATAGGGTTATAATCAATCACTCCACAATCTCCCCCTTTTTGATGATGACAAAATATTGAGTATATGTAAAGTGAATTGCTCAATAAACCAAGAAATTTATAATAAAATTTAAAAATGAATTCAAGTGTCTGGTATTTTAATTTATCCAAACTTGAAAGGTGTGAAACAATAAATTTTGAAGTTAAAGCTCCCCCTTTCATTTGGAATTATATAAGCCTTCATGTCATGCAATCAATTGTTTGGCTTATATATATTTAATGATTTGGCTTTCTTAAAAATTCAGATTCTTCCCCTCAACACATGCATTCAACTATGTTTTGATTCTCAGAATTTTCTTTTAGTGCATTGAAGCTTTTAATCTTAAATTTTTGGTTTTTAGAGGGAAAATCTGCCAATTTGTTCTTAAGTATGATTCAACTAATCTCCGAATATTCCTTGAATAGATTCTGGAGATTACTCCATTAGGAGCCCCAATAGAGAGATAATGAGCCTCGAGGTATCGAATCCACTAAGAACAAATTCTTGTGTGTTATAAAAATTTTCTTTTTATTAATTTTCATTGATTCCTTTTACATATCTATTAAATATATTTCTCCCCCTTTTTGTCATTGCATCAAAAAGGAAGTAAGCAGAACACTCAAGCAAGTAGAGATCAATGTGCACAATATTGAAGAAAATTGTCTACTCATTGTATTGATGTATATGTAAGTACATTTGTGAATACAATAAGTAAAGCAGTAAATACATGTCAAAGTAAACAAAATCAGCTAGGGCTTCCTCGAGGATGTGGCTCCTCTACTCAGTCTTGATTGTTCCATTAGAAGATTGACTCCATCCGTGACGTTCCCTAGCTGGGTGATAATGGCCGAAGTGGCCCTACTGTGCGTCGTGGATAGCTCGGTCAGAGTCTGCTGGAGTGTGTCCAACTTGGCGATCAAGACATTCGCCAAGCGCTCGGCCCCCTGATTCAGGCTGCCCATGTCGTGTCGGATGTCATCTCGCATCTTTCTTGTGTTGCTTGTGACATCGCTCATGTTGGAGAATTGGGCTTGTATCAGGCTTCTGACATTGAAGATCTCCTCCCTCAGATGAGCTGTCATCTCGGTCACGGCTGATAGGGAGGGAACTAATGCAGAAGAGAGGGCAGGGGCTGGACCTCTGAGCTCTCTCAGAAGATCGTCCCGAAGATCTCGTACAATCTCCTGCCGCAACTCCCGGAGCTGCTCAGGAGAAATCCGGGCCTCCATCGGTAGCTGAGGAGGAGGGTCTGGCTGAGGTGGATGGTGCTGAGGTGGAGGGAAAGGTAGGAAAGTCTGAATCTGGATCAGGACTGGGGGAGCGTCTAGTGGTAGGTGTGGATGAGGATGGTTTTCTGACCCATGTTCCCTCTACCTTATGAAATCCCATCCTGTGTAGGGTTCCCTCACCCATGCGATCTGTCCATCGCAGTGCGCGAGAGGGTTCCCCCTCAGAAATGGGGATCTCAGACTCCCTAAAGATAAGAGTGTATAGCATCTCATAAGGAAGGGTGAGCCTAGGTCTGTCTAGTGGCTCACATAGGTATCTGTAAATGAGTTTGGGGAAGTTAATTGGAGTATCCTGAAGGATGTAGAACATAAGGGCTAGGTCCCTCTCAGATACAAAATCAAAGCGGCCGGTCTTAGGAAAAAGGGTCCTAGAGATGATACTCAAGAGGAGCCGCATTTCAACTGACAGTGAACTAACGGACACCTCATCGAGTGGGGACTGGGGTGGACTCCCTAAAATGGCCGTAAGGGCCTCAGTCCTATCCTCAGGATGAGTAGGAGATACCCCTACTTGGGGAAGATGGAGAATTTGAGCAATGATATCCTCCGAAATAAATAATGGGACACCCGCTACGGTCCCCTCTATCCCACCATTTCTCCTATGTACTGTTCCATAGAACTCCCTAACTAGACCTGGGTATGTGGGAAGATCTAGGGAACAAAAGAACTCGAGTCCCTGGGCCCTCAACCTATCTCCTATAGTGAAGCCCTCCCGGGAGAGATAGTCGAAGTTGACGTATCTCCCGATGGAGACCGCCTTCCCGGCGCACGGACGCGAGGGAACCGGCCTCGGCGGGGAACGAGCCGGAGGTTGTGGCCTCACGGGATCGTTCCGAGCTTTGGACCGTCGCTCGGCACCGGTCGCGGGTTGGGGCCTCTTCCGGCTTGAGACAACCGACTTACGGGGCATGGTTGACCTAGGGATGGGGTAAAACCCTAATGGACGGAAGAAGGTCGACGGGAAAAAACCCTAAGGACGGTCGGAGACGATGTAGGAGACGGCTCTAGAGTTTGTGAACAGTGGCGGCGGTGAATAGAAGTTTTGATTAAACGCTTGGATTAGGGTTAAAAACTCGGATCCCGACCGCGAGTCGACTCCTGTAAGTCTCGAGTCGACTCGACCTCGAGTCGACTCCAAAATATGCGTGAGTCGACTCCTCCTATGCTGTCATCAACCTCGAGTCGACTCCCGTCTATGGGCGAGTCGACTCCTCCTATGCTGCCATCGATCTCGAGTCGACTCCTGTCTATGTGTGAGTCGACTCCCCCTTATGAGCCGACTCTGAAACTTACTCGAGTCGACTCGAACTCTGGCACGTACCTAAAAATCATGCTATTTTCGTACCAACCAAGGGACAATCACTTAGTTATGATCTGATTTGATGATTATAGATGAAAAACTCCATATTTAACCCAAGGTAATCATCAAAATCAATGAACTAGAAGAGAATATCACTAGGATGGATCAATCACTCCTAATCCTCTCCTAAGCACACTAAATCTCTCTTCACTCAAGGGTTTTGTGAAGATATCAGCTAATTGATCATCAGTGCAAACAAATTGAAGTGTCACATCACCATTCAGTACATGATCTCTTATGAAGTGATGTCTTATCTCAATATGTTTAGTTCTTGAATGCTGAATTGGATTTTTAGTTAGATTAATGGTACTTGTATTATCATAATTAATGGAAATTTTATCTTGTTTAATGCCATAGTCTTCCAATTGTTGTTTGATCCACATGATTTGAGCACAACAACTCCCGGCTGCAATATATTCAGCTTCAGCAGTAGATAATGCAACCGAATTTTGTTTCTTGCTGAACCATGAGATTAAATTTTCACCTAAAAATTGACATGACCCGCTGGTGTTTTTTTAATCAAGTTTACAACCAGCAAAGTCCGAGTCTGTGTATCCTATTAAGTTCAGGCTAGATTCTTTAGAATACCATAAGCCCATATTTTTTGTTTCTATTAGGTATTTAAAGATTCTCTTCACTGCAATTAGATGAGATTCCTTAGGATTAGACTGATATCTAGCACACATGCATACACTAAACATGATATCAGGTCTACTTGCAGTGAGATATAATAAAGATCCTATCATACCTCTATACATCTTTTGATCTACAGATTTACCTGATTCATCTTGGTCTAATTTGCATGATGAGCTCATGGGTGTGCTGATTGACTTGTTTCCCTCCATATCAAACTTCTTAAGCATCTTCCTAATGTATTTAGCTTGATTGATGAAGATCCCTTCTTCAGATTGTTTGATTTGAAGCCCGAGGAAATAGTTCAGCTCTCCCATCATGCTCATCTCAAACTCACTCTGCATTAAGTCAGCAAATTCTTCGCAGAGGCGATTGTTAGTAGCACCGAAAATAATATCATCAACATAAATCTGCACTACTAACATATCTTTGTTTTTCTTCTTTAGAAACAGTGTTGTATCTACATTTCTCCTAGAGAACTCATGTTCTAGTAGAAATTTGCTAAGTCTTTCATACCATGCTCTAGGTGCTTGTTTCAAACCATAAAGTGCTTTGTTCAGTTTATACACATGATTAGGGTATTGATGATTTTCAAAACCAGAAAATTGTTCTACATACACCTCCTCATTAATATACCCATTTAAAAATGCACTTTTTACATCCATTTGAAATAATTTGAAATTCTTAGAGCATGCAAATGCTAATAATTATCTAATTGCCTCAAGTCTAGCTACAGGAGCAAAGGTTTCATCAAAATCTATACCTTCTTCTTGATTATACCCCTTTGCTACTAGTCTAGCTTTATTCCTTATTACAATTTCATTTTCATCAAGTTTATTTTTATATATTCACTTGGTACCTATAATTGAATATTCAGAGGGTCGTTCAACTAGGTTCCATACCTTGTTTCTAGTAAATTGGTTTAATTCTTCTTGCATTGCATTTATCCAATTTACATCTTTTTCAGCTTCTTCTATGTGTTTGGGTTCAAAATGTGAGACAAAAGCTAGATGATTATTTAAGTTCCTAAGAGATGCTCTAGTCCTAACAGGTTGAGATGGATCATCTAAAATTAATTCCTTAGGATGCCCGTGAGCAAACCTCCAAGCCTTAGTCAGCCCATGATCCACCATAGCCTCTTGGCTTGATGATGCATTTCCAATTAATTTTTGTTCATCATCTTGTAATGTCATCTCATCAATCTTTTCTTCAAGAATTTCAGCATCATCATCAAGATTAACTCTCTTGCTAGAAGAGATATCACTAGAATCATCAAAAACAACATGTATGGATTCTTCTATAACTAGGGTTCTTTTCTTAAAGACTCTATAGGCTTTACTAGTTGTAGAGTACCCCAAGAATATACCCTCATCAGATTTAGAGTCAAATTTTCCTAGATTATCTTTCCCATTATTATGAACAAAACACCTACAACCAAAGACATGAAAATAGTTTACTTTTGGTTTTCAGTTTTTCCAAAGTTCATAAGGTGTTTTCTTTATAATGGGTCTCAATAAAACTCTATTTAATATATGACATGAGGTATTGATGGCTTCTCCCCAAAAGTACTTAGGGAGGTTACTTTCATATAACATGGTTCTAGCCATTTCCTCTAGAGTTCTATTTTTTCTTTCCACAACTCCATTTTGTTGTGGTGTCCTAGGTGCAGAAAAATTATGAGTTATCCCCTTTTTACTACAAAACTCATCAAATAAATGATTTTCAAAATTCGGTTCCATGGTCACTTCTAATAGCTATGACTGAAGTATCTCTAGCATTTGTTACTTCCTTATGAAATTTCTTAAAAACTGAAAATGCTTATGAGCTAAGAACATGACCCAAGTGTATCTAGAAAAATCATCTACAATAACTAGACCATATTTATTTCCGCCTAGACTTGTGGTTCTAGTTGGTCCGAATAGATCCATGTGTAGTAGTTCTAGAGGTCTAGAGGTAGAGACACAATTTATGGATTTAAAGGAGTTCCTTGATTGTTTGCCATATTGACAAGCTTCACAAATTTTATTCTTTTCAAACTTTAGTTTTGGCAAACCTATCACGGAATCTCTTTTAATTAGTTTTGATATTGTGTCCATGCTTGCATGACTTAACTTACGGTGCCATAACCAACTAGCATCATTATCCTTAGTTTCATTAACAACTAAACATGGGTTATGTTTGGCAAGATCCTCAGGGTCTACAACATACATATTCCCACGTCTTATTCCTTTAAAAACTAAACTATTGTCATTTGAGTTGGTTATGATGCATAGTGATGGTTTGAACAAAACATCAAAACCTCTATCACACAATTGACTAATGCTAAGTAGATTATGCTTAAGACCATCAACATATCGAACATTATCAATAAAAGTTGAAGGGATAATTTGTACTTTACCTATACCAATGATGTGACCTTGGTTATTGTCTCCAAAAGTCACAGCACCTCCCTTCTTAGCTTCAAGGGTGAAGAATTGATCCTTGTCACCCATCATGTGTCTTGAGCAGCCACTATCCAAGTACCAACAATTTTTGTCGACCTTGGCTGCAAGACACTCCTACACAAGCAAATCATACAATTTTAGGTACCCAAGTTTTCTTGGGTCCTTCATGGTTAGTAATGTTGGTTCCTTTTGGAACCCAAATCCTTTTAATTTTTCTTTTAGTTTTTCCTTTTCTATAATCACACACATTTGCTGTATGTCCTAATGTTCCACAGCAAAAACATGTTATTTTCTTAGTTTTACTTTTTCCTGCTTTAACAAAGAAATTACTAAGGAGTTTTTGCTTATTTTTAGGTTTATACCCTAAACCAGCTCTATTGAATACAGCTCGTTGACTATTAAGTATCATCTCTAATTTTTCTGAGCTATATGTAAATTTTTCTACAAAAGGCTTGTACTTTTCAAGTTCTAGTGTCAATTTTTGTTTTTCTGTTTTTAGATCATTTAGGTCTTTTGTGAGACTCTCTTTTAAGATATGTTTATTGTTTTTAAGTTCTAATATTTCTTTGTTCAGCCTTTCGTTTTCTTTAGTTAAGGTATTAGTCTTTTCAATTAAGATTTGGTTGCTTGTCTTAAGTTCTGAATTTTCTTTAATAAAAACATCTTTATCCTTAACTAATGTATCATACTTACGGATGTGAGTTTGGTTGGTTAGTTTTAATTCTTTGTTTTTAAGGCTTATTGTCTTATATTCGTCCATTAATTCATTGAAGGCATCATATAATTCATCGAAAGTAAAATCTAAATGTATTCCGGATGTTACCTCATTGTCATTAGCCATAAAACACAGATTGGCCTTTTCTATTTGTTCCTCATCCGATGATGATGATGATGTGTCGGAGTCCGATAGGGTGGAGACAAGGACTTTCTTTTTCTTGTACTTGCTCCCCTTCTTCAGCAAATGACACTCAGCTCTGAAGTGCCCCGGCTTCTTACACTCATAACATCCAATCCCCTCATTTTCTCTTTCCTTACCTTTATCCTTGTGGTAGAAATTTGAGGGGCCTCTCCTTTGATGAGAGGACTTCTTTCGGTTGATGAATCTGCGGAATTTTCTTACAAGAAGAGCCTCATCATCATCTCCCTCATCATCTTCCTCTTCACTGCTACTGCTGCAAGACAAATCTTTGTTAGTAGACACAGATTTTAATGCTATTACCTTTTTCTTGTGAGAGGACTCTTCTTCGTTATGTTGTTTCATGGTTAGCTCATGCGTCATGAGAGATCCAAGTAGCTCCTCGAGTGGCAGCTTATTTAAATCCTTAGCCTCTTGATTGCCGTCACCTTGGCTTCCCCATGACCTTGGTAAACACCGAAGAATCTTCCTGACAAGCTCACTGTTAGTATAATTTTTCCCAAGGCTTTTTAGGCCATTGACAATATCAGTAAATCTAGTGAACATGCAGGTGATTGTTTCATTAGAGTCCATTTTAAATAATTCATACTTATGTACTAATATATTTATTTTGGATTCTTTTACTTGATTTGTGCCCTCGTGGGTCACTTCAAGTCTATCCCAGATCTCTTTTGCTGAATTGCAAGTAGAGACTCTATTGAATTCATTTCTATCTAAGGCACAATAAAGTACATTCATTGCTTTGGCATTAAGTTGTGCCTTCCTAAAGTCATTGTCATCCCAATCTTTTTCAAGTTTGGGTACAGTGACACCCTCTACATAAATGGATGGGATGTATGGTCCATTTAGTATAATGGTCCACATCTCATAGTCTTGGGCTTGGATAAATATTCTCATCCTAGCCTTCCAATATGAGTAGTCGGATCCATTAAAGAATGGGGGTCTTTGGGTAGACTGGCCCTCAATGTGGGAAGATCCAAATGGGGTTGTCATTTTGATCTTTTACTCTTTGGGTAAAAGAGTTCCGGCTCTGATACCACTTGTTGCCTAGATAGACAACCCAAGAGGGGGGGGTGAATTGGGTTTTAAAATAATTATTACAATTAAATGATTTATGAAATACTAATTAACACCTTTTGCAAGTTGATTAATTAGATGCTATGTGCTGTGAATGAAATGAAGATAAGGAACAACAGAGCAAGCACAAACACAAGGAATTTATAGTGGTTCGGAGCTAACCCTTGCTCCTACGTCCACTCCCCAAGCCTCACTTGGGAATTCACTATAACCCCTCGGATTACAGCCGGTTGTTTTACAAGCTCACAACCCAACTTGTTGTTTTACGAGGTCACAACGAACTCGGTCGGTTTTCCCAGGCTCACCGACTAGAACCACCCGATTGTTTTTCCGGGATCACAATCGAACCCTTACACGTTGGTTTCAACTTAGGCTCACCAACAAACCTATACACCCTTGATTCAATCCCCTGATTGAATCAAGTAAGGACCAAACGGTTTGAACAAAAACAAACAGAAAAATAGAGCTTCTAAAAAGCAGATGTACAGTGATATAAATGAGAGAAAAGTTAAGAGCCCTCAAAAAAGTTTATGATGATGTAGTGGAGGGCTTCTTGAACTCTGGGTCTCCTCTTGAATGTCTTGAAGACTTGAAGGCTGAAGGAGACTTCTTTAATGCTGGGAAGAGTTGGTTGACTGGAGTTAATGGCCCTCTTCCTTCTTTTCGTTGAAATCCCTTTGGCAGATGAAGTTTTTGTGTTTGCTTTGAAAGGAATGTTACTTCTCTGCTTTGCTACAGTCCTCTGTGGCTATTTAAGCCATTCCCCACGGAAACTAGCCGTTAGACACACTTTACTAGCCGTTCTGCACATTCTGCACATCCTGACAATGTGTCCGTTGGGATCGGAGTCGACTCGTGCGATCTGGAGTCGACTCGGCTGTAGCAGGAGTCGACTCATGCTTTTCTGGAGTCGACTCGGCAACTGTTCCAGATTTGAATTAAAGTGAGCTTCTCGACTGGGAGTCGACTCGACTTAACCCGGAGTCGACTCCCCAAAATCTGGAGCTGACCTTGCATTTTTGGAGTCGGCTCATTCCAAGGAATCCATAGAGGTATTCTTCAACTTCACTCACCCGAGTCGACTCGAAAATTCTGGGAGTCGACTCGGCGCTCAGAGCCCGAACTCCCGATCTTCTGTCTTTTGGCTCGTGCAGTCTTGGAGTCGACTCGAACTGTTCCGGAGTCGACTCGGCTCTCAGTATCCGAAAAACAGTCTTCTGTCTTTTTGGAGTAGCGCTGCCTTGGAGTCGACTCGAACTGTCTTGGAGTCGACTCGCGTCTCAGAGACAAAAATACTGTCTTCTGTCTTTTTGGGGTCGCGCTGTCTAGGAGTCGACTCGGGCTTTGCGGAAGTCGACTCGGCTCTCAGTGTCCGAAAGTTGCTCTCTGACTTTTGCCTTGTATAACACTGAGAGTCGACTCTCGCTTCCTGTGGAGTCGACCTGCCAACTATCGGAGTCGACTCGCGTTCCTCAGGAGTCAACTCGGCTCTCAGGGTTCAAAATGACTTCTCTGTCTTTCTGTCTGTAACTCCCTGGAGTCGACTCATACTACTCCGGAGTCGACTCGGCAAGCATCGGAGTCGACTCGCGTCTTCAGGAGTCGGCTCGCTGACAGGTTTTGAGTTGAGTCTTTCTGTTCGTCTGTCTGTTCTCAGTCGGAGTCGACTCGAAATGATCCAGAGTCGACTCGAGCCTGTGCCAGTGCTTCTGATACGCTTGAAGTCGACTCGTAATATCCCGGAGTCGACTCGAGTCTCAGACTTTGGTTCAGATTCACTTCTTAACTTATCCAAAATGTCTTGAACCAAATCTAGAGACACTTAACCATAAATTTACAAGATTTTCACTGAAACATTAGATTGAATTCATTAGTAAACATAAGATATACTCAAATGTTTTGAGCTCATCAAAATCAAATAGGGTTATAATCAATCACTCCACAGGAAGAGAAAAGAAAGCGACTTTGTTTTTAGCGAAGTTCATCCTTTGACCTTCAGAGTTTTCACCACACCAGTTACATGATCATGCTTTGGCTGAAATTGAATATATAGATTCTAGATTAAAAATGGCAAATCAGTGAGTAGTTTCAGCCTATACCCATGCTCATGGAATGTGATTATCATTCTACGGAAAATAGACTGATGTGAGAAGAGATTCAATATGATGAAAAGGAATAGCATTCGGAATTTCAACAAATGTATTAGGGCTTGAATCCAGACTAGAAAGCTATGTTTGATTCCATTTTAACACTATAGGAAAAGTCGGTTTTACCGACGCTTTTTTGCCGACGCTTTCCACAAGCGTCGGCAATATTTGGTCTAGCGTCAAAATTTGCCGACGCTTGTAAAAGTGTCGGCAAAGGACGACGCTAATAAGCGTCGGTGTAGTCGCCGGATAAGACGACGCTAAAAAGCGTCGTCGGCAACGAGCCCTCCCTCTCTTTCCGTTTTCCCGGCCACCGCCCTCCACCCTCAACCCATTCCAGAGTTTTTTAAGAGGGGATCATCATCCCCATTCCTCGTCTTCTCTCTCTCTCTCTCATCATCATCGCCCCCCCTCCCTAACCCCCTCCAGATTCAAGAAGCAGAACGGCTCCGACGATGATATCTTCGCCCGCCTCTTCGCCGCCTCCTTGGATCCTGACTTCGCCCCCCTCTCCCTCGAACCGCGGATCCTCAAGTCCCGCCTCATCGCCGGCGAGACCCTCTATCGGCCTCTTCCTCCTGCGCTCCTCCCCGACCCTCGCCGAGATCCCGACCCTCGCCGCCGCCCGCACCCCGGCCATCCTCCGCCTTCCGGAGCTCTCCACCGCCTGGGCCAAGAAGGCCCTTGATCTCGCCCCCCAGGGACTCATGTTCCCCCATGAGCGAGTCCCCCGGCACCACTGTTATCCTTCTCGGTTTCCAGCACTACCTGGTTATGCTTGGCACCACTGTTATCATTCCTACTGCTCTTGTTCCTCAGATGGGTGGAGGAAATGTATGACTTAATTACACAAATATGCATGATCCATGAGGTTGATGGTTCGTTTAGCTTTTGTTTTCAAAAAAAATTGTACGTGAAACCACTTTTATTGCTTTAGGATGAGAAAGCTCAGGTGATCCAGACATTACTGTTTGTGGCCGGCTTAAACACTCTGTTATAGACCTTGTTTGGAACTCGTTTACAAGGTCAATTTTCTAAACCAATTGGCTATCTTGGTTTCTGAACAAAACACTTGAAAAAACTAATGAGATTTCATGAACAGGCCTTCTAGTGTACATTGGGACAAGTTTCTTCTCTTTAGGTTCTTCCAAAGCTTCCTGCCTTTCTTTGTGTTTGAAGTATGATATCTGTTGTAATTGGAATGTAATTATGCTCTGTCAGGTTTTTTAATTTTAAGTAGGTTGAAGAAGTATAATAGGAGAGACGGGTCTGGACTGTCAAGTCTCTGTGAAGGATTTGGGGTTTTGTTTGATTTTCTTGCATGTGCTTCTGAAGCAGGTATCTCTTAGTTATGGAAATCCTAGTTGCAGAGATTTATTCATGTCAGTGGTTGCTTTTAGGGATGTTTTTTGCAGCTCAAATTCATGGATTATGGTTGAAATACGGATGTACCTCTTATGAGTCCCAGAGACTGCAGGGTTGTCATGGACGCAGAAGATCTGTATATGCCATGTCAGAAAAATATTTTGCAGCGTCTTGGAGGAAACAAAATATTTGAGTATTGTTTATGATAAATAATCTGCCAACGGATCTAGTAGCAAGGTATGCATAGTTATCATCTATCAAGTTTTGATCTTCTCTTTTTGCTAAATTGAGATTAATAAAGAAGGATTAAACTTGAGCAGCTGCTAGAATATGGTTTGTGCTTGTTGTTCTCAGTCAACCTCCTCCTCCTCCTTCATCCACTCACACTAATTATCCAGGATCAATTTTTTGGGGATGCACCATCTGATAATCGAATCGAGAACTTCTGGTTGCTAAGCAGAAGGTTGACTGCTGGGGCAGATCCCAATTCTAAAAAACAACTTGATTGGTTGCAAGGTAAGGGTGAAGTACAACGGTATACGAGCTAGATTGTAAAGGTAGTAATGGTTCTATTCACATTTGTAACTTTATCGTAGATTAATGACTAAAAATATAGATTGATGGCTGCAAAAGGCTGGTCTGAATTCCCTTCTCATGGACATGCAGGATTAAATGGAAAGCATTTTCCAAATATACGAGGAGCTGAATTTGTTTGGGGTATGGAGGCTGGGTGAGTTTGCCCCATCGACCAAACAGAATTTGCTGTGTGAAGTGGCAGCCTTTGGATGGTGGTCTTGTCATTTGTGAAATTAACATTTGCCCCCAGGTGGTACTGCTACTACTGTTTGATTTCTCAGTTCAGCAAATTTTTGCTGCTTAATGATTCCTGCATCTGGCATCATTCTTTGCAGGATTACTTTGGCCTCTGAAGGAGAGGCTAAAACTGAGAAAAGCTATTGCTATTTTCTTGTGTAGCATAAATCAGTGCATAGAAATGCATCGTTTCATGTGATTAAGAATTTTTAGTCTATCCTCAAACATTCTGCCGCCAGGTTGGTACTGCTAGTGCTTGATTATTGATCGAGATCTCTCTCTCAGTTCGACGAACCTTCGATGCTTGATGATCTTTACATCTTGCATCTATCTTTGTAGGATTACTTCGGCCTATGAAGGAGAGCCTAAAGCTAAAGATTGCTGGTGATCTTCTTCCATGTGGAGTACTAAACTCAAAGGAAGGGTGGCATCTTTCCTTATAATTTACTTCTTCCATAGCCTTATTTAAACAAAACTTGATATTTCTGCACATATTTCACAGACTGGGAGAAGCTGAGAAGGCAATTCACCATTACAAGCTATCACGAAAGGAAACCAGCTCTAATGACTTCTCACAAGTGCATGCTCTCCAGACCCATTTGGCCAAGTGTAATGAAGCACGTAAGCAAAAGGATTGGCTCACTGTGTTAAAGGAATCACAGGCTGCTGTCTCTGCTGGTGCCGATTCTGCACCACAGGTCTTACATTATAATAACCTTTCAGTTTATATGGTGGCAGAAATTATACCTTATCTTGTTTCATGTGTTATCTTTGGCCTGAAAGTATATATGCCAAGCTTCCTTATCTATTTCCTTGTCCAAATTGATTCATTATTTCAAAATGTTAGTTTTTACTTAATATTACTATGTTATATGTTTTTGCCACACCGCATATCGTTGCCCTGTTGAGATGCAATCATGTTCCATTTGAAGATCTAACTGCAATCAAGATTTGAGTAGAACTTACAGTGAGGAACGTCAGTTGAACGCTGTCTAAAAGATTTCCTGTGTCATTTTGTTTAATATCTTCATAAGAAGAGTATTAACTGTGGTTGGGTAGAGATAATTTAAGTCTATACATTTTTTCTTGTGTTATGCTCTTAAGGTCTTTGCATTGCAAGAGGAGGAGGCTCTTAAGCTCCTAAGGCATGACGATGCAGATTCAGTGTTAAATGGTGCCGCTAGGAATGCATACATCCTCATAATCCGAGCACAGGTTGATATGGCTTTAATTTACATTCGTATTTTTATTTTTTTTAAAAAAAATAGCAATCCCAACGCTTTAAAAGCGTTAGTAAAAAAAGTTGTGGCACGCCTACGCCGACGCTTTAAAGCGTCGGCCAAAATACATTTGCCGACGCTTTAAAGCGTCGGCGAAAACCCAAAACTGGGAATGCTTTGGGCTTTCCTGACACTTTAAAGCGTCGGCAAATGTCGTTTTTGCCGACGCTTCTATTAGCGTCGGGAAAGCCCTATTTCTGCCGACGCTTTCTCTTAGCATCGGCAAAAACCGGACCCACGCCCACCTGCCCGACGTCTGACCCACGCTTTGGGGTGCGTGGGCTGGAAACTCGCCGACGCTTAAAAGCGTCATTTGAGATTTAAAATTCCATTACAATTGCATGAAACTTCATTGTATGCAATTAGTCATCAATCTCAATGTGTAGAAGTAATCATTTGGGATGAGACAATGTCTTTTAAAATTTCCTTAAGGATCAATTCACCATTCTTATCATATATCATTATGTGTGATTCAGATGTATTATCTACACCTATCATGCATAAGGTATATAAACACTAATACATGACTGTGCTAAATTGATCCTTTAGCATAGTAGCCTTGACTCTGTATTCATTTCTTTCATTAAGGTTGAAGAGCATATGATAGAAGAGTTTCAAATTGACCAGAAAGAGTTCAAGCATAGGCTCGCATATATATACTTTTAGTAATACATTAATCCTCAATTTTTTTTTAAAAAAATAAGACATTGTTATTCTAACTTTGAACTTCACATTTTTACTAGATCATGAGTTAGCAGGAGTATTTTGCATTTCATCAGCTACGCAAAGGAGCTTCCAATACAAGGATGTATCACCTGAACACAACGTATACACATTTGAGAGATGTGGTTTCATGTGTAAGATTTGGAAGTTTGTGTTATGAGGTAAAATATGTGAATTATTCTCCAAGAATAAGTGCTATATGATTGCATATTTCTGATGTCATTTATTTTTCTTAATTAAGGGTTTTGATATGAAAGATATCATCATGAATGAGCTTGTGCATAGACCATTGGAGCATTTGCAAACTGGGTGGGTTATATCAAATTAAGAATGTTGCTGTAGAAAATATAGAGTAAAGAAACAAGATCATTGATAATGAGTCCTAGTTGATTGATCAAGATTACAAAAATCTCATATTATTTTCACAATCAACCAAAAAATATATTATCATGATAAACATGATAGCTGTTACCGTAGTTCTTAGAATGCTCATATACGTTGTTGAGTAACTTCATTGGGTTTAGGGTAGACCCAAAGAGATATCATTGTTTTTGATGAAAGGTGCTTATAAATGCTTAATTACCTTCATAAAATAGGGAAATATTATGAATAATTTTTAGTTACAGCAATTGTAACTATTGCAGTGTTTTAGTGACTATTACCTTATTTAACATTAGAAATGCAGGGCATTGAAAGCAGTGAAAGAAACAACATATAGAGATATCATACTAATCATGAAATAACTATTTTATAGAAAATTAAATTATTGGAGGTTCAAAAATTTCTTTCATGAGAGTTGGTTTATCGACCATTGCATTTAGTAAGTTGCAAATAGACCTAATATTAGAGGATACCATGAGCTTCGGTCACGGTAAATTTTAAAATCAGTAATCCATTTCATAAAAATGCTCTACTTGTTTCATTAGTGTTATTCTTTATTATTATTTTTTTTCAAAATTTGTAGGCTGCCAGATGAAACCCAATCCTAGTTGCTTAATAATAGATATAACGCATATTGGTTAGCAACTGATGTCATAGCATGTTCAAAAACAATAACTTTACAATCAATTCACAATTACCCACTTCATTCTCCATGCTAACCAAACAATTGCCCTTTTATGCTTAGGGTAAATTTATCCCTAACAATATTTTTGCGGTATGCATAATTTAGTTTTGATGCGACTATTTTCTCCGTTGATGCTAACAAGATTCTTAGTATATGTGTGAGGGGTCACAAGAAGGTCACAATAATAGAAGGAATGACAAAATTTAGTGGATATGCCATTGATAATCCCAAATCTTCTTTCTTGTGATAAAGATAGTAAAAGTTAAACTGCTCGCAATTTATAATGGTATTCTCAAATTTCATAAATTATAATATTCTATAATATTTTGACAGGTATGTGAAGAGCTATATTCATTGTATTTGACAAATATGCTAATGCAATCTTTAGACAACCTTTAAGACATATCCAGAAATTATTTCCGGATATAAGTATTAATTAATATATAACATCAAATTTACATATCATACTAACACAATTTATGATAACGGGAAGATGAATCCAAGCAGTTTAATGAGAACATATATTCTAGATTTTTTAACAGATATACATTTGTCATATTAGTACTAGAGGATACTAATCATTATTCACATTCAAATGAGTTCATGGTGCATAGTGTTGTTCCAAGTGCAGAGATGATCAATTGTATGAGTGGTGGGATATTTTACATGTTCATTATATTGTTATATGTTACTTATGTATGAAAGTTTACATACACGATGATTTTTTTTTTTGGGACATCGGCTACTCACACACAATGGGTATGAGTGTAGCCTATAAAGCCAGAAAGAAGTAGAAAATATAAAGAAGACAGTATAAGGTCGCGTCCCTCCCAGATGATATCTCCAGATTGTTTGGCTATATAAGAAGCCACTCAATCCGCAACACTGTTGGCCTCTCTGTACACAGTAGAAGCTCGAAAGGCAGTGCATTCACCTAAAAGACGGCGAATGTCATGGATCAACTGCATCCCCCTGGAAGATCGCCTGGAATTCTGAATCTCCTCGATCACCGTGGCGGCATCCCCTCAAGAATAATGCAAACTGCACCCAGCACTCATCTCGCATAAGAGACGCCCTTCCAAGTGGCTCTGACCTCGGCTCCAACAACGGTCTAATCGAAGATGGCCCCTAGCCACCACTAATTTGGCCTGCTGATCTTTGATGAAAAAGCAGACGCCGCAACATCCGCTCGCCGTGACACTGTCGTCGAAGTTTACTTTGAGGAAACCAGGGGTGGGGGCTCTCAGGAGAAGAGCATAATCCTAGACGCTACATGAGCGGAGTGAGAGCTCCAGATTTTCCTAGCCAACCCTAAGAGGTGCCGACGCAGTGATGTCAAGGACCTTCGTTGCATGAAGTATGGCCCTATCCACCACCACTCTTGAATGTGCACATCTTTCCTCAAAGACTCGGACGTTCCTATCTAGCAAGCAGTGATAAGCCAGATAGGCCGCCCTAAGCCTCTGCTCCTACTGGTCGGGCCTCTGAGAGGACTCTTTCAGAAAGATCAGAAAATTCTCAACTGACATGCATTCCAGGCACAAAACAGAAGAGGCCAAGACGCACTCCCAAATCTGAGCAGCTCGCGGCATTTGAATAAGACGTGGATATAGACTCCGCCGCCGCCTGACAAGCCCCACAAGTTGGGGTGATGCTCATCCCTCCGGGCCAACACTCCCCTGGTGGGCAGACAACCTCAGGCCACCTTCCAAATAAACAGTGCCACCTGAGGGTGCTTCCCAGACTTGTGTTATTTGTTACACGTATGATTTTTTTTTTTAAAAAAAAATCTCTTTGCTGCTTCAACTTCAATCAATTGCCTGAACTTCCATTCACACCAATTAAGGAGCACAAGGACCAGTTGGACCAGATAAAAGTGCATGGCTTAAAGCGATAAAATTAAAAGAAAAAATTGCCAAGAACCAACTAATGTTTTGAAAAACTATGTGTGACAAACAAAATCCAGTGAGAGTCTGAGATGCAAGAAGATTGTACTCTTAATCTGGTTAGTGCAATCAATCTAGGAAAAGAGTTTAAAAGAGATTGATTTGGCCAGTTGATCTTGAAGATTTAAATATAAATTTGATTAACATCTATATATCTAAGATTGGATAGTCTACGACTTAAAAGTCTTGTTCCTGAATGCAGAAGCTTTGTAGAAAAGAAAAATTATCTCATCACAAGTTTTTTCTAACTTCAGTTAATGAAGTTGTGTGACTTATCATTTATTTAAGTGCTTAAGATGTATTCTATATTATTCCATTTATTTTATTAATCGACATAAAGAGTAGATTAAGTTAATTATGTTCCTAATTGATTGATGCCTCAGGGTTGTTAACGAAATGAAGGACTCCCACTTCAATTTCAACCGCCATTGCAACTGGAGCCCTACCCCATTGAAACTCCCACAGGAACTGGCTCGGCTCAGAAAGGATAATTACCTGACTACTGGAAAAACTGACTTTTTTTCTGCAATTATAGGGGCGTCTATTATTTCTCGTTTACAAATATCCAAATTTTATTTCCATTTGAGTCTTATATATTGTCCCTCTGTTAAGATGACATAGTTTGTTATAAACATTTTGTCTTTCTTTATGTCTTGAAATAACATCAGAGATGACCCGAAATAGGAATGCTTGGAAAATGAAGATCTATAAAGCCAATTCTAAATATTTGTGATAAGACTGCACGGTTATGGTTATGCTCATCTTTCTCTTTGTCTAGAACATTTTCCAAATCTATGGGAAGTCAGAGGGATGCTCCTTTGTTAGATGAGCTCTAAATGGTGAATTTTGATTATCAATAAGGGAAATCCCCTAACCACCAACTGACCCTATAGGTTTAATGGCAATTTCCCCTCTCGCTAACGTTGCTTTGGGCTGGTATTAGGCACCAATTTTCTGCTCTTGACATCAATCTGTAATTCACTCATGACATATGCTCAATGCTTTTGCATTTCCTTCATGACTATGACTATATTCTCTTTATCTGGTGCGATCTTGATGGAGAAATCCTTGAATATACAGTACATGAAAAGCAAGCATGATCTTAGAAAAACAAATTGTACATTGCAGCAAACTTGAGCAGCACAATGGAACTATCAACTGCAAGTTAGTGCAAGTTAGTGCCAAGTTTGTTTTAGACCACTTTACATACACTGCAATGGTTTATTTTTTTATCATGCAGTGTCTCTTGAAGCTGCATTTCCCTATATTTCTCAATTTTCACCTCATCTGGAATCCATCAGAACATCTTGTTTGCATTTCAGATTTAGGCTTAGGGACCTCGTTAGCTCTCATTGGCATTTCTTATACTTCTATACTAACCAATTCCGTTCATTCTACATGTAAAATCACTTGTAACAACTTGTCTTTTCAATGTCATCTGATTAACCTGAGGCCTTCAAACCTCCCCATCCTTCTTCAGATGACAGTACAGCTTTTTAAATACGGACCATTAGTCTCAGATGATAAGTTGCCGCTCATTTCAGTTATGCATCCAGCAAATTTGCTCAATTTCCACAGGCAAATGAATATTATAATAAAGTAGAATTTTGACTACAATGATTCAAGTGGTTTTTATTTGTTTACCTTTAATGTTTATGGTATGACACTGAAGGTCCCAAGATGCAAAATAACTTTTCAAAATCCCCACATTGAAACGATCATATAATGAAGGTCCACTGAAGGTTTTCTTTTAGAATGATGTATATCTCTTGCTGAATTGGCTTCAAGATATAGTTAGGACCTTCAAGGTCTGCAACGAAGTAGCTTATTGGAAGTCTCAACACTTTGTGGCATCAGGACCTTTGACTTGGAAGGTTTGAAGAAGAATCTCAAAATATTTTAATAGAAAATTCTGGAAAAGTAAAATAGCAGGAAAAATCGATAACATAGAGGGATGGATAATTAATTTAGAGCATGTGGACAAAACATGTCCAAGGTAACAACGTTAAAATATATGTACAGAAACAAATGACATCATTTATACCATATGATTTTATTTTCGTCTTGGGGAAAATTGTGTCAGTTTAAATTAAAACTCATAGCTCATCTGAATTGATTTGGACAACCTGTAGAAAGGATGTGATTATTGGAGGAATTTTTGAAATAATACAGGAGATGGGGTGTGCACTGGAGGAAGAATTGGATCTCTTAGATGGCTTAAATTAACCTATTTCTTCTTGGAATACTTATGTCAGATTATCAAACTGACCGGGAAATTCCAGTGCACAGGAGAATGGTAGTTCACATATATCATTCTTTTTTGTGGAGTAACCCGATCAATATTTAGTTATTCAATATCAAAACAAGGTGACATATACCCACAACACTAGAGCAGATATCGGTAGGTGCATATACGAAATGCACTCATTCTAGATTCAGAACAGGATAACAACATCACTGACAGATTAAAAGAACTCTAATCAGCTTGAAGCTCCTCAATAAAATGTAGGAAACAACTAACTATAAACTTGATGCTGCTGTTCTAGGCAGAAGACTTATTTTGGAAGCAATCCAGAGAATACTTAGATGGTCGCTTCCTAGATTCTCAAATTCTAGTACTTGATGTTAGCCTCATTTTGATGGCAGCAGTCCTGTGGCCTTGGCATATTTGACAGTTTCATCATAGATTTCTTCAAGTTGCTTGTACTTGAACTCAAAGCCTGCTTTCATTAACTTCTCTGAGGAGAGGCTCAACTCAGCCTTTTCTGGTAGTTCACCAAAACTGCAAGTAATTTTTCATAAGAAGGAAATTCAATTAGTACTTGGATTTGAGATGATAAGTATGCTTTATTCACTACTAACTTTCTGTGATTTGATTTTGTAAATAATAGCCATTTATGCTGGTTCAATAGTGGTCTTGAGGTGTGGTTTCCTTAGTTCTAAGGGGAATTGGTAGGTCTTGCTTTTGGATGGATGCAAAGGATTGCATTTCTTGTGTGATTCAGGAGATGTGTGATAAGGGATTAATCACTCAAGATGACTTCTTAAGGGATAATAATTTTGAGGTGGATGTGTTAGAAACAAGGAAAAATATAGTTTAAGAATGTGTTTTTATGAAAAAAACACAGGTGTCACACTAATTAAGGTAAACGTTGTAGATAAGTAATTAAGACTGACTGACTGGTGAAATAGAAGGGAGGAGAGGGTTTTGGATTTATATGGATGAACAAGGAAGATACTAGTGCGGCCTGGATGGAGGTTGAGAGACATTTGAAGTTGTTAAAGTTGTAGTCCTTTAAATGATTCGAGAAGATGAATTGATATATCTGATTGCAAATAGTTGGGATATGGCTTGCTGTCTCTATGTCATGGTTACTGTTATGTTCTACCTGGAATACATTTTCATTTTGGATTGACAGAAAGCTCTTTTAAGACAAGGGGTGCTTACTCAGTGGGGACTTTGTACCGCGGGTATCGTTTTGAGAGGAAGCTTGCAAGCTCTGGCAAAGTAGTGTTAATTGAGCAACAAATATAACGACCAGAAGCTGATTCATTCTCAGCAACAAATATGTGAGCCCTGCAGACGTCCTCAATATGTCCGATTGCGATAAAGCCAGAGATTGATTGCATGATCTTCAAACCATGGATCATCATTTCATTACCTGTGAATGGCACCAATAATCAAATTAATCAGAAAGAAAATTCTCCAAGGTTCTTTCATATTAGGAGATCTTGAACTTCAAAAAGACCAGTATGACTAGCTTGCTTATAGCAGGAGGCTGCCAAGATTAAGGTTTGAAAAAAGAAAATAGAGATGAGAACAAGGAAGCCCCCACTTCAATTCTATATATTCAGGGATGCGAAAATCTTACTCAATTTGGTTGATCATTGGATGCCTGAGCATGCTGTACAAAGATGGCATCACCAAAGTATTGGGTGATATTATAATCGAAATGTTGTAAGATCTCATGAACATCCATGGAACTCTGGAATATCAATTGTTGATGGTTGCTCTGATATCCATCTCCCATCCTTGAGATTTATGGTTAGCAAAAGTTGCATGCTATCCTTAATTGCAAGCTGCTCTTGTGTACTGTGTTGGGGGATGGCTCCATCCATCTTTCCCTACCAACGAATTTTGGTCGCAGACTAGCTAACCTAATCATCTATCATCTAACTTGTGTCAAAACATTCAAACAACAACTGGGGAACTATTCGAATGCTTGGATCCATTTTCTCTGTAGTATCCCTTTCATGTTCGGAAGTGATCAGGATTTAGTGAGAGGAGGCTGAAGAGGAACAAGTGGATAAATAAGGGATATGTGCTGTTTCCACAATTACTGTTCTGTGGTCAGCGGAAATCACCATTAGAAAAATTCAGCCATCCTTAGAAGGTGAAAATCGCAAGGGCATTTTGCTTCAGGACTAAACCGCAATAAGGGTCTGGAATATATCGGTTTAAGTAACATAAATGAGGGAGGGCTGATAATTCCTGGCAGTCCAGCTTATTCCTGGATTAACTATTTAAATGAGGGACTGAAAGTAGCAGTATAATTGCAGCCAGATAGAAAGATTAAAAGAAATAACTGTTTCAGGGGGAAAATATACATATTCTACCATTTAATCTTTAAGCCACAAGCGACTCTGGAGATCTTGCTCCTCACCTGTTAGCAAGGACAGAGCCATGTCAATGCTTGCTGCAGCTCTGGCAACTGGTGCAGGACCAATTGAAAGGGCAGGTACAATGGTGAGAAGGTTGATATTATTCTCTTGTGCAAATCTTGATGCTTCCCTCTCTGCGAGCATCTTGGAGACTCCGTATCCCTGCAATATCGCATACATCAACTGTTATTATCGGTCATTGCTTGGCAGTACTGCAAGTGTGAGGATCTTTCAATGGCTTACCCATGTTGGGGGCTTCACGGTAGTTAGATACTCCATATCTGACCAAGATTCCTCATCCAGCACAAGACCATTCTCTTTAGACTTTCTAAAAGAGACACTAGCTGCTGATGATGTTAGAACAAATCGCTTGACTGACTTTGCCTTCAGGCATGATTTCATCACATTCAGAATGCCTTGGACAGCAGGTTTGATAAGCTCATTCTATCATCAAAATTAGATAAGCAAATAAATTGATTAATAAGATAACTAGGAACTGTAATTGTTCGTAAGCCTTATATATTCTTATGCTTCTATATGCTCGCTTGGTTCGGTGTCTGGATTAAATATATGAACAAGTATTTGTAAGTGTTTTCGAACAATCTTCCTGCTGATTGCCTTCTCTTAGAATGGGGGCAGGTAAATTGAAAAGGTAGTGATGACTTCCCAAAAAGTTTATGAGGGAAGTCCTCCACTTATATCCCTCCTCCCTACTATTGTTGTGTTAAAAAAGTCTCTAAATTTGTAATTTTACTACTCTCTCATGAGTCAAACCAATCCTGTCCTCCCTCATCAGCAAGGGAAACTTAATGAGGAGATGGTTGGTGCACCGTAGTATCCGTTGTCTAATAGTTTTCTTTCATTCTGGAAACATATCCATGAAATGGCTTTAGAATCGAGGCCTGGTGCTCTATAGTTCCAGGGCGTCTATGGATGCATACTTACATGCCAGTGCAACCCTCCTGCCTGATTTTGCTATTGTTTTTGGTGCAAATCGTTATGGCTGTAAATTTCTTAGATTTTTTGTTACCTCGAGGCTTAGCCTACACGTGCGTGCCTGCGTGCATACATGCATGCACTCACAGCACCTATGCATGCATCCACACGAGTACATGAGCATGCACATATATGCACAAAGTAAGCAATTATCCTTCTGCATTTCTGGTTTAGATTGTGCAAATACCTCAGGATCATCAGTGTTCAGATTCACTGGAGCTGCAACAGAGAAGACATAATCACAGCCAGCCACTGCTTCATCGAAGCTTCCCTCGACCCCCAAATCTGCACGGAAAACTTTCAAGGAACCTAGATTTTGCATCTCCTTGAGGTGCGAGAGCTTTTCCGATTTCTCTACACCAACAAAATTAAAAAGAACTGAAAACTATGTAGCAAGACAGCGAAAATGGCATGTTTGCATGCACAGGTGACGCAAAATCTGAGGAATGGACGAGTTCAAGCAGCGAAGACGGAGAAAGTGAGATGTAGAAGGGAGTGGTAAGCTCATCAACTTCACAATTCCTGGACCAATGTCATACCAAAAACCATCCAAAAGGTGATTTCTAGTATTCCCAAAAAAAAAATATTGGAATTAAAAGATTGACAGCCAAGCAAATCCCTTCCATTGCTCCCTCTCCCTTTCTTCCAGCCATTTCCCAGATGTAAATATGTTTTTAAAAGCACTCGTCCTTCTGTGAGGCTAACTGCTCACTGACCCAAAAGAAGAAGAAGATATGAGTGGAGCGAGGTCACGATTAATACGAAACTAACATCAACCTTCACAAAAATACATGCGATTAATGAAATGCTAATCTTGATTTTTAGGATTGTTCATATTAGGAAAAGAGTGGGAAATGGCTTTTATGCATAACAGCAATATTGTTTTCAGGATACAAGGCTGCTCTATTTCGAAGTAGATTGCAAAAACTGGAATTCGAATTAAACTGGAGATTAAAATAACAGTAAATAGATAAAAAATCAGATTGTTTCGAATGAGAAGGGTGCCTTTTATGGAGTACGAAAAGCTGTAAAAACTGCCTAGCACCTCTTGGAGTGAAACGCTGCATTTATGCAGTTAAATTTTTAACTGCTTTGCCCCTATTGCGGCACTCAACTGTCAGCATATTCACTCAAGCAAATCTTATTTTAAAATAACAAAATCCAACAGTTCATGAGGTTGATGGTAGTTTAGCATTGGTCGTAATACAAACCAGGATCTCTGACAGTGGTGTTCACAGCATAGCCTTTCTCCAGCAATTGCTTGATGAGCACTGACGCCATAAAGCCCGTGCCCCCAGTGACGCAGGCGAGCTTTCCTTGGGTCATCTTTGGCTGCTTCTAGCTAGCTACAACTTAACCTTCTGGCAAATTTGAAGGGACGATCACTGTCACTTATATATATGTATGTATGTATCCTGTACTCCCTTAATATGAGTAAATGTAGGTTGACATGTTGTTTAAACAATGGTAGGTTAGGCATGCGGCTGCCGGTGCACCAACAAGTCAGCTACCGGCTATTCGGGTGGCACCTAATTAAGCTACTTAGATCCAACTGTGATCCAAGTTAGCTTGTAATGCTCCTAACCTGATTAATATCTTCATCTTCATATATTTATTCCATGAGCTAAGATTGGGACTACCCTCGTCAAACTTTTGACAGGTAGCACTAACTTTTTGGATGTCTAATTCGGCTTGGATCTGGGATTTAGATCCATAACAAGCCTAGGTTTATTTGTTAAGAGCAAGTTCTGTGAAATATATGAGTCTTACTTTTCACCAAGCTGTACCAGATGCACTTTGAGAATACATTCGATTGTTCAGGACTAAAACCTCATTCGTAGACTTAATCTTAGAATCCAAGTCGAACCTGAACAAAACGGAGTGCTAATAGATCTGAAACAGTGGTTGTTGTACCTTCTGGGTCACCCCATTATCATAATGTGTAATATTATTTGATGTTATATTATTATAATATTATAATATAATGTCATATATTCTTGTGTTAACATAACATGATATTTTATAATATAAATATTTTATTAATATTGTAGGAGGTGTAGATTGGTATTTATTCTAATTATAAAGGGTGATAAGGGAGGGTGTTTTAACCAAAGTTGTACCATGGGAACCTAGGTATAAACTATGCCCGGTTCAAATGTAATCATGACAGTTTGACTGGTTGATGGGCATAACTTATTTCACTCAACAACTCAACGCATTTGCCAGTTATCTTAAGGATAAATGTGGATAAACCCATTTATTTTAGTTCCAAATAGAGCCTTTAGGGATGGAACTATTCCAACCATTTTATTGCAGGTGCCAACTGGGTATGGTATTGTACTAGGTAATTACTGATTTGAAATTAGTTGTTAGTTTGGCATCTTCATTTTATCCCACCTTATTTTTGGAATTACCAAAAGTACTCTTGAATAACAAAACTATAGAGGTAACCAAAAAGATTGGGGGATATTTATCTTTTTAACAAAAAACAACCATATATTATGTAATTATTAGGGAAAATATACTTTGATTCCCTCAAGTGTTGCAAGAAACACTAGGTCGTAAAACTTTAAAGGTTCAATATTAGATTCCAGAAGTTAATTTATTATATTAACATGGTCTAGTCATTCGTATCCCTTAGACAATGTCATCGCGTGAGTATCGAAGTATATTTTTCCTCTTGACTAATAAGTCCTGTTGTTTACAAAACACCCTTTCCTTTCAAGGTATAAAATTATTTTTAATTAAATCAGTGCTTTAATGTGTAAAAAAATCTTTGATTAATTTAGGGCTCCCTAGCTTCCTCCTATTGACAAAATTTGGTTCAATACCTCATATTAAAGTTAATTATGGCATGGTAATAACGTTGCTTATGTCTTTTTAGGTGGATCAAAATCAACTAGGAAGGATGCTAGGAGGAAATATAATTGAAGAAGGCAGGGATGTGCTAGAAGTTGGGCATGCTCAAAGGAGAAGGGAGGGGATCTTAAATAGCTGATCTTGGCCTTATCCGGCCGGTCTCTGGATCGCGATGAACTTCTGATCTCACCGTGATCGGAAGAGGAAGAAGACTCCAACAGGATTCTTCCTCCTATTGTCCTCATGTGCGTCACACATGCAGTGGTCCAAATGTGGCTGGGCCGGTCAAGTAGACTGGGCACAGTCTATTGGTTTCACACTTAGGTTGAGGATCGAGCATAAAGAAAGACAAAAGTACACTTTATCGAGGCAACTGGATATGGGATGACATCACGATCTAAAAGAGTAGTCATAGAGAAACATGATGAGTAGACATTTTAAACCTTTGTATGTAAACATATATTTGGAGTGGTTGACTGATCAATCATGTACTAATCAACAATAGTTCTTTAATTAATCTTTTATTAGTTTTTGTATTCAAGAAATTAGGTAAAATACAAGGGATTTGGTGATAACTAAGCTAACAATCAACAACTTCATTTGATAATTAACAAATGCTAAAAGCATCCTACCAATGGAAGTGGCCATGAAAACAAAGTGAGAATGGATAACCTTCCTTGCGGTGGACCCAGAGGTTAGTTATAATGCTCTATTAAGTAGAGACTGGATTCACTCTGATTATTATATTCAATCTTCACTCTACCAATGCTGATGATGTGGAGATTCTATGGGCTGATAGTAGGTCATTTCTATCGTATGCTAATGTGGTCGAGGCTAGATTCTATGATAATGATGTTGTAAAGCTGATCACTATATCTATTGATGACATTAAATAAAGACCCTAGTTTTAATTATCTCGTATCTCTTTTTTCTCATAAATATGATTGTTTTAAGTCTTGGTATTATACTAGAGGATCATACCAATCATATAGCTATAAGGTAATCAATGAATAAGAACAACACGAATATTGAACCTTCCTCAACAAGTCAGGTTGGGTTTAAGAAAACAAGTACTTGGTTCTATTTTGAAGAGGCTCAGCATATACAGGACAAATAAACTAGTTCAAAATGAATTAATTATATATACTGACTGTATAATTGATGTTGAAGATTTTTGAACAAGCAGCTTAGGTGCATGTTGATGCCAATCTAGGCAAGTAGAGAATATGAAAGCTAACCTTTTAATTGAAGTAAATATGAGAACTGAAGGGAGCTGAAAGGTTATATATGTTAGTGACAATTTAGACTCTAAATATAATAACAAAGTAATTGACTTGCTCCACAAAAAAAAGGGATTACTGTGCTTAGGATTATGATGGAATAATTGGTTAGATGGAAAAGTAGTTGGGCACAGATTGCCCATCAAACTAGATTTCAAATCTTATCAGCAACCTCCAAGGAAAATATCCATTGAGGTAATCTTGAAGGTATAGGAAGAAATAGAAATATTATTGAAAGAAAGCTTTATTACCGTTACCGGTCATATAGAATGGTTGTCTAATATCATTCCAGTAATCAAGAAAAATGAGAAACTTAGAGCCTGCATAGACTTTAGAAATTTGCACAAAACTGCGCTTAAGAATGAATATCCTGTGCCAATTCTTGATCTCCTAATAGATGAAGCAGTAAGGTATGAATTTTAACCTTTATGGATGGCCGTTCAAGATATAACTAGATATACATAGCTGAAGAGGACATCCAATAAGAAAGCATTCAGATGTTCAGGTACCATTGGTACCTAGAATGGGTAGTTATGCTATTCAGGCTCAAAAATAATGGTGCTACCTATCAAAGGGCGATAAATATAATGTTTTGATGATAGTTTGTTGATTTATGAAAATATAGATGATAGTTGGTTGATTTATGAAAATATATATTGATGATGTTGTGATAAAATCGGAAACAAAGGACAATCATTTAATTGACATTGAAATAGCATTCCAAAGAATGAGACATCAAAAGTTGAAAATGAATCCTTTGAAGTGCTCGTTGGGGTTTTAGCAAGAAACTTATTTTTAGGATACAAAAGAGAGATTGAAGTGGATAAAAAATAAAATGAAGGCCATTTTGAATGCTATATCTCCAATTAACAAAAAGAAGTAGAGATTTTTTGGCCAAGTTAATTTTTTAAGAAAATCTATTTCCAATATAGCAGGAGTCATTTTGCCAGTCTGCCAATCAATATGTTATTTTGCATCAGGTACTTCAAAGGGTTTATTACGATCACAATAATTTGATAAGCTCATGCATAGTATCATAGTTGCTAACATGCTAAAACCAGTGTTAAACATGCCTTCTCTATTAGTATAGCCTATTTCATAATTGCTCATCCTTTTGCCTAGATAGTAAATAACCAATTTCCTGCCAATCTCATCATGCTATCCCAAAATTATCTTTAATGAAATATTTGTTGGGAACAAGTATAACAACAATGGCCTGTTTGGAGTGGAGGGACAAGAACAGCTGGATTGTGCAGGCAAGTTTAGATCTTATTAAAGACCTTTTGACACTCATTTTTTCAGATTTTGGATATCTTCTCCCTTGAAAGCTTGAAGATGGGTTGTAAAAGGACTATAAACCTGCTCATATATTGAATTCTTCCCAAGAAGCCTCTTATTTCTTTCTCTGTCTACATTTGTTGCCATCCTTTCTATTCCATTCCGGATGAGCCAGAAAACTTGGTTGGTTGGCAGAGGACAATATTGCCAAGATTGTTTGGGCAAGCGGCAGATGCATGTACAGGCGTGCCACCTACGTTGGACTAGCCGAAAAGATTTTGATCAAATAGAGAATAGGTAGTAGCATGGGTCTAGTTGTCTTGATCTTCAAGGACTTCCACTGCTGTCACACCACTATTAGAAGGAAATGGAACTAAATAGCGATGTAGCACTGAGCAATTGCGGAAAGATGTAGTGCTAGGCTACAGTACGGGTGTAGCGCTATATAGAGGTGAGTGTTAGGCTATGGTAATGGTGTAATACTAAACTAGGGTAGAAAATCTAAAATACATCTACTCCTAAAATATAAGATTAAGATAAAGATAAGTGTCGATAGGATGAGGTAGATTTATTTATATATTTTATATTTTTTTACACTCCCCCTCACATGTGGGCCGGACTTTCCTTTAATGGGTGAGCCCAACATGTGAATTTTTTAATAACGGGGTTAAAGAGTGCAGAGGCAGGGTTTGAACTCAGGACCTCTGCTCTGATACCATTTTGAAATCACCACTTATTCCAAAAACTTAAACTGATAGGATGAGGTAGATTTATTTATATATTTTATATTTTTTTACACTCTCCTTCACATGTGGGCCGAACTTTTCTTTAATGGGTAAGCCCAACATGTGAATTTTTTAATAACGGGGTTAAAGAGTACGGAGATAGGGTTAGAATATCTAAGGGCATTACAGACATGTTATTGCCTCAAACTTTTGTAGCTTAAGCGGCTATAGTCCCTCTAAGAAGCCGGCCACGGAGGGATGCCTCCACATAGCTAGTTAGCAAGCTGAGGTATCGTTCGTTAACAGAATTAACCAGACAAATCGTTCGTTTGAAATCACCACTTATCCCAAAAGCTTAAGCTGATAGGATGAGGTAGATTTATTTATATATGTTATATTTTTTTACACTCCTCCTCATATGTGGACCGGACTTTTCTTTAATGTGTGAGCCCAACATGTGAATTTTTTAATAACAAGATTAAGAGTGCGAAGACAGGGTTCGAACTCAGGATCTCTGCTCTGATACCAAAAAAGAAACAAGCATAAAAGGGAGAGACATAGTTTTGAATTGTTTGGCTTAATTACAATTCGCTTGTATCTTAGTTCAATATATAGAGATTTACAAGTAACAGAATTCAATATCTAAAGGAGTACAGCTAGGATTTACAATAGCTACATTTGTTACAGACGTTAGGAAGATTTTAAATCTGTCAAACTGATTGAGATGTCAAAACTGATTGAGATTTTCTACATAATTTTCGCACTGCTCCTTGACTGGGTTTTGTGATACTCTAACATTTATACTGATATATAACAACTATCCTCAAACACAATAACTATTCACTCCTAGTGGTTCTAGTAATTGTCCCTAGCCATCCTTATACTACTCATGTTATAAGCATAATTATTCTGCAACTGTTAGACCGACAATCATATTTCATTGACCTTTAGCTTATGTTGGTTATCTCTTTTTGCTCGGTCTATAATACGATCTTCTGTCCTTAGAAAGTTTTGAGACCGTAAAATCATCTCAGTCTTCTACCGACCATTTTTTATGGCTAAGATTTGATCTTTCGACTTACTTATCCATATTATCGCCGAATTATATCTATTCGACATGAGTCTCCACCATTGGTAGTTTTCATGGTCGAACTCTACCCAGTTTTAGCAAGAGTCATGTAATTCTTACTTACTTTAATTCTATTAAACTTAATCCACATGGTGTTTGCTCCATGCCATTAGCTATATTGTTGCGATATCGCCTAAACAAATTGGCCCGAAATCAATGATAGTTTTTTATCTTTGTTGGATCAACTTCAATTCTTCAAGAAACAATATTGAGCCTGCATAGTTTTTCTAAACTAGCTTCAAACAAGCATTTTGCTAGGTTGAGTCAAAGCTTGTACTCTCGAAGTTACTTGAAGAGCTCATCAAGGTGCACTAGGTATTCCTTAGGCATCTCAGACTTTGTGATCATGTCAACTGCAGGAGCTTGAAGATTGATATGGAGCTTGAAGATTGATATGGAATAAGTAGGTAAGGCTATCAACACTGCATTTACATAACCAGGCATCCCCTAAAGGAGAGAAGCTTACCATTCTGTAGTGCTAATTTTTTTGTAAAACTTGGTTAATTAATTGTTCCAATCAACTTTGCTCTGTGCTCTGTCAAATAGAGGTAAGCCGAGATACATAGGTAAGGATTCAATTTTGGACCGCAATATTGCAGCGAATTCATACTGCATGCTATCCTCATGCCCCATGGTCAGCAGCGAGTTTTGTTAAAGTGGATAGAGAGACCTGAGAATAATTCGAACCTATATACAACAATCTTAAGTGCCAAAAAATTGATCTTTCTTTACCTGGCAGAAGACTGCAGTATCACCCCCATATTACAAAATCAAGGGGCAAGCAAAATCACCCATTTTTGTGCCAGATGCAGCCCCAAGGTGTCCAAAACCAAAATAAAAAGAAAGGCAGCAAGAATAACCCTATCAAAGACGATCCAAATGCATGCATAGGTTTGCCGAGATCTGATTCGTATATTTAACAAGTGAGTCAGCTAACATATAAATCTAAACCCTCATGTAGCCCCTTGATCTCTGGAATAGTATTAATTATTAAGGGTATAAATTTAGTTTTAATTTGTTCTGGTGGTTCTACATTCTCTGTGGTTTAGGTAGGTGACAGTGTGACGATATTCGGTACAATATAGATTGGTTTTCAACTTTTTGTTGTTTTCAATTTGTTAAGAGTCCAAAGACGCCAAAGGAGGGGAGGCCCCATCAGTCTCATATCAACCAATTTCACCCTTGGCTTTTTTTTATTTGTCCAATGGAATATACATCAAAGAGAAAAGGACAATCTATGTGTTCGCTATCATTGAATTTTCTTGCGGCCCGCATCAGTCATCCACTGTTCTAGTATCCAAAGGTTGCTAGCGTTGTTAGGTGCAGCCTCGTGCTCCCATGGTGTTAGATTTGCACCGAGAGGCAAAGGTTTGGTGACTGCAGAAGATAAGATGGCAGGTTTGGTGCTTTCGAGGAAGGAGGGGAAAGAGATTTTGATATAGAGTTTTAGGTTTTTAATAAAATATATTAAAGTTATGGGCATTCCAAAATAAATACTTATACATATATATAACCTGCAATAAATATAATGAAGTTATGACGTTATATTTTTGTCTGTGATATGGTCAACCAGCTATAGCTATGAAGGTTTTTGGCTGGATATTTCAATCTTCTCCGATGCCCGTAGCTCGGACCGGCAGTTTAGATCTCGTTGTCGGATGTAAGGTAGGCCTTTGGCTTTTCCTTTCCGTCCCCTCCTAATCCGCAAGAAGACGTGCTAATGTCACCGTTAGATCGCTATCAGTCACCTTGTCTCGCCATCACCATTACGTCGCCTTGTCTCGCCATTATGGATGATTCCCCGTAGCAATAATCACCGTCTGGCCATCAGTAGAACCTCCGTTCCTTGGTTTGAAAAATTCTAAAACTAAAATTTTAAGTGTGATGGGACGTGGCTTTTCCAATTTTTTTTCTGAAGTAGCAGATACCACCATCCTACTCCGGTCCCATATTTAGGATCAAAAAAGTTTCAAACCATGCTGATCAGAAAATGCTGAGATAATAATGGATTAGTCTTATTCCAACACTCATGGCGATATGCGGATATCCCACCGACACTTGAATTCTTGTCTAAAATAATATTGAACTTTTGGGCGAAAAAATATATAGCTAATGGTGGGTAACTCGGTAATTGACAATAGTCAAGCAGCAAACAAACAAGGAGTTGCACATCATCGGTGTAATTTTTGTGTGAGAACGTTCACAATGGTTGTGTTTGATAACAAAGAGTTTGTTCAAAGTGGAGGAGTGATGTGGATAAAAGTATTGCAAGGTTTGGTGGTGAAAGTGGCTCGAGGGAATCAACCCATCAAGTTGGCCCTTTTAACCAAAAACCTTGGCTTGCATGGTTGCAGACTTTCTAGGTTGCGGTGGCCATGACTTCTCGATTCACCGACCAAGACTAATATATAGTTGATTTATGCTTGCAATATTATCAAAAGGAAAAAGGATCTAAAGAAGTAAAGGCTGGAAATAGAAAGAATGATGAAAACAAGATCTTCAAGTAGAAGTACATGGGACTCTTTTTCTAAAAAAAGAAAAAAACAAAATAGCAAGTCATCTCGTATTAAATTGATAGATGAAATGAGAAACGGGAACTGTAATAGATATAAAAGAAGCAAATTAAGAAGAAAGAAGGAAAGAAGACAAATAGACAATAGGAGGACACAAGGTCCGCCCAAAAACTTGGCCCAATAGAAATCAGGCAGCAACCTTATGACAACGTATTTGCTCCGGTCCAGTCCTAACTCAGCCCAAACCCAGAACAACATACACGAAGTCGAAAAACAGCTACTATGTGGAACCCAACTGGTCTTCCTACTAAACACCTTGAATGCACCAATATGCGCAAATGGTTGGAATAATTATGTGCAATTTCTGTGATTCATGTAGATTTGTGGTAATACTTACCATGCTCTGTGCTTGAGATTGCCCAAATTCTCGGATCAAGTAAACCTATTCTAATTGTACCCCAAAAATCATCCCTTTTTTTAAGTGATTTTTTCACTTCGTCTATTAGTTGTTTATTTAATTGCTCAATTGAATACAACATATTCATATTGATGTGGTTGTATTCGAACAAAGATATTTTGACAGAATATAGTTTAGATAATGCCAGGCTTGAGAATTATGTTGAGGTGGGAATTAAACTCCATTGACTAGCAAATTAAATTGACCTAGACCTAACCTGCCTTCGACTTAACTTTGGATTTGGATAACATTCAACTTGATTGATTTGAAGACAACAGAGGATTTGGTAGGGAAGAGACTCAAAATTTAGCAGAAGGTAAAAACCATGGAGGATCCGGTGGAGGCAAAACCCATTGTTGTGTGTTGCCCAAGGTGACAACCCAAAAGGGGGGTGGTGAATTGGGTTTTCTAAATTTAGTGCTCTTAAAACTTTCCTTATGAAAGAACAATTAATACCTAAGCCAAGTATGCGTTAGTACACTAATGAAATGACAATGCAAGAGTCACAAAATCAAGCACAACACAAACACAAGGATATATAGTGGTTCGGTGCATCCCAAAGCACCTACGTCCACTCCCCAAGCGTCCTCTTGGAATTCACTATAATCCCTCGGATTACAATTGGATTGTTTTCCGGGCTCACAATCCAAAAATCTTTACAATTAGTTTTTCGAGATCACCAATTAACCTAACGATTGGTTTTGCGGGCTCACCAACAACCTACACCATCGGTTTTACGGGCTCACTAACAAACCTTACAACAAGGGTAATAGAACAAAGAACAAAGCTCCTAGATGAGCATATAAAGCAATTATGAATTTCAAAGAAGAGATAAGAGAATAGTTATTGCTTGTTAAAGCTTTTCTCTTCTTTGCTAATATTGGTTCACTCTTCAAAGGTTGGTAACACTCTTAATGTCTCTTTGATTTTGCTCAACCACCTCCTTTTTGGCTTTAGGAATGAAGCAAATTGAATGAAGCACTTTTGACTTAGGTTTCCACTTGAATGCTCTTCTTGATTGCAAAAGATTCTTCTCCCTAATGAATAGTGCCTCTTAAATACTTCTTCAATCTCAAATGATTAGACCCTAGCTGTTGGAATGGAGAAACTAGTCATTTCTAGCCGTTGGAGCACCAAAAAGTACATCTGCAGAACTAGCAGTTATGTTGTCAGTCGTGCTGGGGTCGACCTGAGTTACTATTCGTCAGGCTGGGGTCGACTCCACTTTGGCTGGGGTCGATCCGAACTTTTCTGGGGTCGACCCTCTCAGAGAATCCAGAGAGTTGTTTTGTGACTTCTCAGGCTGGGGTCGACTCAAAATTCTCTAGGTCGGCTCAAGTGGGGTCGGCTCCAGCTTTTTTCAGGTCGGCTCGACTGGGGTTGGCTCCAGCTTTCTTGGGGTCGGCCCTCTCAGTGAGTTCCAGAGGGCTGCTTTTTTGATGTTTGAAGCTGGGGTCGGCTCGAGTAATCTTTAGGTCGGCTCGAGCTACAGTGCTTGGGGTCGACTCCAATTCTATTGGGGTCGGCTCGGATATGAAATCCTATGACCACTCTCTTTTGAAGTTTGTTGGGGTCGGCTCTTGCTTTCCTGGGGTCGACCCTAACTTTTCTGGGGTCAACTCTGAGTTTCCTGAGGTTGACTCTTGATATGTGCCATTGATCCAAAGTGTGCCAATCACGTGCGAGATTTGTTCCAAATGTTTCAGGGTCGACTCCAGCCTACCTGAGGTCGACTCTAGCCCTGTGCCTAGTGCTCTTGAGTTAGCTCTAAGTTTCATGCCGAGTGTGCCACTCCGTGCCATTTCATGCCAATGCATGCTATATGTATCAGAGTCAGCTCCAAACCCCTTGGGGTTGACTCTAGCCATAATTTTCTGCATCTTAAGATTAGACTTGCATACAGGGTTAATATATTCCAAGTAAAGTAGGATGCATGGCACATCAATATTTCATACCCTTAATAGTGAAAATTACATAATTACCCTTTTAAAGTATTTTTAACTTGAAAATTTGTCACAATGAATTTCTTAGTTTTCTCTCTTGCTCTACTATAAATTTGATCTCGAAATTAATTCTTGAGAGTTGTTTTGACCTTGTATTCATTATGCATTGTGAATGTATCGAGGGCATTGATTGTATTGAGTTAATTGACATTACTAATTTCATGTGACACTTAATGGCTTTGTTAATCATCAAAATAACATTAGGATCCTCATTGTGTTTGCCCCCTAATATATAGATTAGGATATGTACCAGCCAAAGAAAATCTTGCTATCGAAGGGTTGCCCCTGGCCTTCGTAATGGGGATGGCTAGTACTTTAAGGTTATACCACTACCTCCTATTTGGTAAGTGACCAATTCTGCAATCATATAATTAAGTAGGCATGGTCTCACCGACCTTATTAATACAACATTTTACAAATTGACATGGCAACTTTCAAGCTTGAACATCAATCTAAAGTTGACTGAAGTATCAACTCCTGTTCTATCTAGTATGACCTACACTTGCTAGTAGGATTCTGCCTTGCCTTGGTCTATGAATTCCAAGGACTCCACAAAATAGTCTTCGGTGTTTTCATCTACATAGGCCAAGATCCCTAAGTTGGGTTCTTCAAAGATGTCGGCATTTCGATACAAAGATTGATTGGCTAATTTATCTACCATATAGACAAGATCGGCTAATTCCTCTACAATATATGTTGGAGTATGCTTTGGCTTATAATATTGACTGTTGATAGTGGAAACAATTCTTTCGACTTGTTCCAGCATCAAAATCAAAGATGTCAAGTATCACTGCATCAATGGCTCTCGCACGGTGGCCACTTTACTGTTAGTATTTTGGCCTCCACCTCTCTTAGTGTATCAGCCTTTAGATCATGGATGGTCCAGATATGGTGTAATCAATATTCTTCCATTTTTACTTTTAGCATATGAAACTACATTGTATAACAACCATTATATGGTCACCTATCATGTGCTTGTTACCTAGCCATGACATGATGTGGAAATGAGGTGAGCATGAGTGAGCCAGGCGAAACTCTACTTCGGCTTATTTTATATTCGAGTTGAGCTCAAGATATTTATGTATGGCTTGTTTAAAAGTTCTGGTGAAAAGTAAGATCATTTGAGGCTTTCAAGAGAAATAATCCCTATTATATCTTCATTTTATATTTGTAATACATTTTATCCCACAAATCCATTTAAATCCATTATTTATAAAGTGATTGAAATAATACATGATATATACATATAAATTATTTATATATTAATATATTAAGTTAATTCAAACCAAGCTTGAGAAAGTTAAGCTTAGCTCTACTTTGGCTTGTTATTAAATCAAGTGAGCCAAATTTAAGCAAAATTTTGAGCTAAACTCGAGGTAATTCGTGAATAGCTTGTGAGCCCATTTTGTGGTGCATAATTGTTTTTTTTGGTACTTTTCAAAGCATGGATATTTTTAGAATGATTAATGATCAAAATATAGTCTAGTATCGGATTGTTAGTTTGGTTTAATATATCCAAACCCTATCTGAAGACTACTTAATAAATTTTATGATATTTTTATTACCCAAAACTAGATACCATTTGCATAAGGTTTGGGCATCAACCAAAATCAAACCAGTAACCCTAATAGGTCTGGATCTAAATTTACTAAAACCTAGACTCATCCCATCGTAATGACATGCTTATTTTCTCTTGCTATTTTTATTCTTTTCCGAAACTTTATTCTTTACCAAAATTCACCAGCTCTCCAACCCAAATTTCTTTAGAAAATCTAAGTTACATATTGACTCTCCAACCCAAATTATTTTTGGAAATCCGTTCTCTCTCCTTTTTTTGGAAATCCATTTTTTTGGAAATTTTGGTCACACTATGACTTCCAGCCTGATTTTTTTTGGAAATTCAGTTTTTTAGGAAATGTTGGTCACACTATGACTCCCCAACATGAATCATTTTTTTTTTTGAAATCTTCGCTTGCTTCCAATATTCTGGAGACCTTCTCGAGTTGGTAAAATCCTAGACCAAAGTGAATGCTTTTTTAAACTTGTAAAAATACAGAGGGTGAATTTTATGGAAGTTTTTCCTGCTTGCACCAGCTTGGGAACAAGGAACTATTTTTTCCTTTGACGTATGTGATACTATATTATGTTTTGTTATTAGTTTTGAATCAGTAGAGACATTGTTGTTCTGCATTCATATATTCTTGATTTCTTTTATGAGATATATTATTGTTATTATTTTTTAGATGGTTGCTGGAATTGTAGAGGTGGTTTGTAGGGGTTGATAGCCACTGGCCACTAGCAGCACTCTAATCAAGATTCTGTAGCTCTCTAGCTTTCATCCAAGTTTTCTTTTTGAAAATGACAAAATCAAAAATGCAATCGGAGACATAGATCTATTACTTGCAGTGACATTATCATATCATAGAGGTTATTGGATGTCTTATTAGATTTTTAGATTACTCGATCTATCGAAAGGAGACTTCTCTACCATATGATCATTAGGATTTTTTAGCCTAAGACAGAAAAGTTTGATTTTATTTTGGAAAGAGATATTGTAGTGATATTTCATGTGCTCGGGGAGTATCTCTTGAACATGCCTGCACTTATGTTTCGATAGATGCATGAGGCAACTAGCAAGTCTAAGGTATCCTTACCTTACAGCATGATCCTGACCTTAGTGTTTCGGAAACATAGTGTCAAGCTTAAGGGAAAGACCTCGAGAGCATTGATGCACCAACACCTACAATGACCACTCACTACATCAGATGGGATGTGCTAAGATTGATGGTCATTGGGTGAGAAGAGGTGGTAGAAGACAAGATGAACCAAGAGGGGATGAGCACAGAAAACCTAAGGCCGGACCTAGTAAGCCCATAGTTCTTACAGATCAGGCGAGCCACCTTTCTCTATGGAGATACTAGAGCCTTTGGTTGTGCCTGAGATTCATTTGGAGCATGGAGGAGGAGACTTAACTGCTTCCTTCGACTTCCAGCCTCCACATCCAGAAAGCAGTACGAGTCAGAAAATCAAACTAGATGAGGAGCAGATGAGGACCATAGTTGAGCAGATGATCATAGAGCTAACTATATTTGGTGTATTTAGAATGTGAGTCGATCCCAACACAAGAGAAAGAAAAGACTAACATGCCTTTACGAGTCGATCCCTGTATAATCGGAGTCAACCCTATAACAGTCTTAGGTGAAATATAGAAATGGGTGAAAATCTGTACGATTATGAGTCAATCTTGAAGTATCACAAGTCAACTCCTGCAAAACAAGGATCAACCATAGCACATATTGAGTCGACCTCAAAACAGTCACAGACAGAAAATAGTGCGCAGCAAAAATAAGCACTTTCTTCAGTCGACTTCTAAAAAAGAAGAGTCGACCCCTAAAGATCATGAGTCGACCCCTAAAGAAGTTGAGTGGACCTGACTACGCCTGACAATAGTAACAGCTAGCTTTTCTGCAAAAGCAGAATAACTGTTTTCACTTCCAACAGCTATTTCACCCTCTCTAATGGATAAAAACTATCTTCCAACTATTTTTCAGGATATAAATGCATGAAAACACTCAAAGAAGAGAACAACTAGTAAAAACAAGAAGTGAAATTAAAAAAAAAGAGAGTTTTAAGTGTGAACCTTCAAGGTCATATATTCGACATATCTAAAGCATTAAGTGCAAAGCTTTCAAGGCCAACCACTGCTTTCATAAGAGCTCCATCATGCCTTAATCTACTCATTAAGGAGCTTTAGTTGTTTCTTTATTGAAAGATCTTATTCTCTATTGCAACAAGTTTCAAGGTTTGAAATTTGGAAAAAGGTCCATCTAAACTTTAAATTAGATTGTATTTTCTATCATGTCTAGGCAAGGCTTGGATAGGGGGTGATTTTAGTTGAGTACTTGAGAAAATCAATTGGGTTTATTTTGAGCCCATGTAAAATAATGTTGCTATAATCTTAGAAAGATTATAGTGAAATTTCCAAGAAGAGTATTCTGGAGAGTGGCGTAGGTGTTGAGTTTGGAATTGAACCACTATAAAATTATATATTTGCTTGTTGTGAGTGTCTTCTCATTTTTCTCATATCTGTATTCTCATTTTGACACTCACTTCACTTTAAAAATCAGTTTTTAATTGCACAAACTTGTTAATTTTTTTTTAAACCCAATTCACCCCACCCCCTCTTGGGTTGTGTATCTGGGCAACAAGTATTGAACTTTAATAATAGCCCCGCATCATTTATATTTGTTTTATATTAATCAATAAAGTTTAATGATAGTTGTACATATTAACCTCAACGTTATTAATACCGGTGTCCACTTGGTCAATTGAGAGCTCAACATAAGTTGGGCCTCCACTTGAAATTGAACATTGAATTTGAGCTAGTTGCAATTATCATATATTCAAAAATTTTGGTTATAGGTAACAAAACTTGCCTTAGCATTCAGAAATTCCAAAATTATTAGACAACCATGGCCAATGTCACTAAACAAGCTTGCAATGTATCGCATGAAAAAATTATACCCAATAATGGATGCCCATTACGACTACAAGAAAATACATTTTCAGCGACTAAGATTCTAGTCGCCGAATAACCATATTTGGTCACCGAAACCTTTTCGCGACTAGCATACCCTTCGTCGCCGAACCCTAGTCACTGAAAGGTTTTGGCGACCAATATTGTGTGGTCACCTAAGGTACACCAACAACAACCAACGTTTGGTTGCCGAAGAAAATTTTCAGCGACCGAATATGTTGTCGCTAATTTCAACGCGGACCAAATAGTTGATCGTGGAATGTTTGTCTTTCGCTACCAAAAAAATGGTCACTGAATGTCTATCTTCCCCCACTAATAGTTTGGTCGCAGAATGTATTGAAATGCATTAGCAACAAACATTTTTTGGTGGCAGAAAGTATTAATCTGTATTTAATTAACAATTCAAATTATAAGCTTAATATTTATTTTTGGGCTCGTTCCAAATCCTATACAACCAACACAGCCTATCCAATATCCATATTGCACAATACATTTGCTCATCCAAATAGAAGTATACACAATGTTGGAGAATCCATAATCATTCATTATAAATATCATTATCTATAAGTCTAAAGTCAAGCATACCTATTAATACTATACATCACAATGTTTCATCCATACCATATGTTAAGGTGATAATCATTACCAAATACATCAAAATGTAAATTAAAAATTCCAAAATATCTGATCTTGCTATTCATCCAAACAACCATCATGTAGACAAAAATATTCTTATACCAAAAACTGGATTCTGCTTATAGACAACTCCACCATGATCATCTGAACAAAAGCTATCCATGTACCAAAAACTAGATTTCACATGCTCATAACTCCACCATGTATCTGAGAAAGCAAAAAAGAATACACAATCAATAACCACATGTGAAAAATAATAAACTAAAATTCAAGTATAAGTTCACAATGACATTTCGCTTAATTTGGTCAAAATCTCTAAATAACCTACGTAATATAAATGAGAATACATACCAACGAGTATTTGTACCACCAGTTGAATACATGTCCCCATTGTGATGGATAGATGATTTGTGCGTTTGAGTCTTTTCCTTTTAGAACTCTGTCACCAAACTTGTAAAATGTGCAATTTGCTTCTGTTCTTCCTCTCGCTCTTTCCTTTCCTCCTCACGCTCTCTCCTCGCCTGCTCCAATTGCCTCCGCAGCTCCTCACGCTCCATCTCACGCTGGTAAGTTTCAGGAGGAAGTTGGTAATCCTCAACTGGTGTAATGCTGACACAAAGATCAGCTATAGTTGCTCCCTGCATCCATAAAGAACTGAAATGGTGCGCCCAAAATCTTTCAGATTGTATATTAGAAAAACATGAAGGACATGAAGGTTATTTGTAAAATTTCTTTTCCTAAGATTGGAACATGTTAGCGAGTAATTTGCATTATTAAAATTTAACTCACTGAGAGAAGCATTGCTATGTCTGCTCCCTGTGACTCCTTGAAAGTGACATAGGTAATCTGAGACCTTTCAGATTCGCTGCCGAAGTGAAAACAACATGATTTTGATAATGATTTCCCACAAGAGAAATGCATAAGACATAATTAGAAGGACAATGACCTCCGCAATTCAATATATTGAATGTTCCCTGAGAAGGAAAAGAATTCCTTGATGTCCCTTTCTGATGCAGCCAGGGAAATGTTGCTGACTTTCACTGTTCTTACCTGCAACAGGAGACAAGGACAATATTTCATGAACACTGTAGTATCCACCACGCAATTGATTTATCTCACAACCAATTTGATTTATCTTACAACCAATTAACTTAGCACACATTGAAGTGCACATGCCATGAATGGTTGTGCCATAGGAATCCTATCAAGGCTCATTATATGTGTCAGTGACAAAAAAAAGTAAATTTAAAACTATTGAAAATGAGCTTTCTTGGGGAAAATTATTAAAACAGTGATGGGAAGTCATAGGGAACTGATAGATATAATGTTAGATCAAATACAAATTTCAGTAAAAAAGGGCACAATATCCTTCTTACTAAGAGATCCTACTCGTTGGCGCCAATTTGAATAACCATGCTTTGTTGAGGAACAAGAGATGGATCTACATGGACTATCTAGCAGCAGTTAGCTGAGACATTATGCACTATTTTCACTAACATCAGTAAATTAGATTGTTAAAAAAAAAATCTCTCACATCTGAAACATCGATAGTCCAATTTGATATAACCGTCAACTGAGGATCCACTCTCATCCTCAAATAGCCCTGGTCCAAAGGGACATGCAATAACATGCTCCATTAGGTGCTTCTCATGGAAAGAAGGGGGGAAAATAGGGCAAAGAAACATCTAAAGCAAGAAGCATTAGAATTGATGGAATAGTGATACATTGAACTAACTCAAAGTTTCATAAGGAGATGGTTACACATATGGTTTCATGTGGCATGCTTAGATGAATGTCAGAACAGAAAATAAAAGGGCAAAGAAATGGAAGAAGCCAGTGTAAGTCAGTGTAGGCTTGGCTTTGATGATATACGATCATGTGCAAATTAACCAAAAAGATAACAAGCTTACTTGCATCATTGACCGAGGATTTGCAGTGTAAGTCGTCTCAATGATTTTCTCCATCTGTGGTTCATGGAACAAATACGTGGAAACATGAATCACTGAACTTCTCTAAAATCTATGAGGTTAAAAATTATTTGTAGATACCTCCAATTCAAATTCATAGTGGAAAGCAACTTTCTTCACATCTTCCAAACTGAGTTCAATGGATATCTACTGGATGTCAGAGGAGAACAAGTTACAGCTAGCTCATTAAGTAAAAAAAAATCAACCCATTATATATCTTATCTGCGCTTGAAATTATATATACATACATCATCAGGTGAGTATGAGTCTGCAAAGTGATAAAGTAGAGGACCCAAATTTATCCAGAGCTGTTCATATAACAAGTATGAATCGTTCATACCATTAGAAGATAATACTTATCACTTACCAAGAAATAAGACACAAAAACCATTGATTAAAAAATTGGATCTGCTTACAAATCAAATTTTGAGAAAAAGTTGGTAAGGTTCAGGAATCTCTGAAAAGTTACTAAATGCAGAAGTTTATTCTAAACAGTTTCAAAAAAACTTACTCCTCCACTTTTGAGAATTTTTGATATTATTTCAATGTATTCAACAATGTTATGTGCCGTATCCAGGAAGAAATATGTTACAACAGCATCCCAAAATGCTGCAAGAACAAAGGAGTGCAGTAAGCATATGAAAGAATTTCAGCACAATTATAGTGTTAAAGTATGTGACCTGAAATAAATCCAGAGAAACCCCTGTTGGATTAAAGTTAAACGACACCTAGTTATCAAACTCTTACAGTGGAGGAAACAGACTGCAGCAAGCTTTCAAATGTTTAACATACAGCATAAGATTTAACTTTTTTTTTTTTTGGGCGCAAAGAGCATGCCTCGGTTGACCCATGCATATGCAGTCAGCTTTGTGAATCCTCCGCAGATTAATAAGATGACTTCTTTGTGTCCTTAGTTTCAAGTCATGGGGAAATTACAAGGAGTGAAAATTGAGTTCCTAGCAAGAGTTGCAACCAGGGGCGGCCCAATACATTTGGCGGCCTAAGGCGAATCCAATGAATGAGGCCTCTTTTTTTTAATAATAATTTTTTTAATAAATATAAAATACTTAAAAAAAAAAGATATAGGAATAGATAGCTATTAAGTATACTATTTCAACAAAGAGACATGGATCTAACAAAGATAGGCAAAAAGCTTTTTCAATTTAATATAATTTTTAAATGAAAGCACATAAAAGTAATTAGTCTAAAAGAAGGGCCATGAAACTGATTAAATAACTGGGATAATGCTTGACAATAGTGTTTACCATGTCAAGCAAGAGCCGGATAGGAAAGGGTCATCCCATGGCACTTCATGGTCAAGGTAAAGAAAAGAATTGAGCCTCTCTATTAGAGAAAGTAGGGGCCTTATGGAAAATTCACTCCATCTAATAAATAAAAGTCCCATCCCACCATCTCCCCTTCAAGTGAGTACCCAAGCAGCAACTGCAACATCGCAGCACTGCTGCCTTCAACCCCCTCTCGCTCCTTTTCTCTCTCTACCACCCAAGAGGGGAGAAGAAACCGAGAGGAGAAAATTAAAAGAATCTCCACCCTCCAAGAAGTCCATCTCCAATCCCCCTATCTTTCTTCCGGATGGCCCAGCTGGATCAGGAGTAATGTGAGGGAAGGAAAACCAAGACCAAAACCAAAAAAGAGAAGGGATGAAAGATAAGAGTGGCTTCAGGCGTGCATCAACTGTCGCAAGGATCTTTGAGGATGGTGGAAGGAAGACGAGGGGGGGAACGAGTGTTTGTATAGCAGCAGCACCTCCCGGTTCCAAGAGGACTTGATCGTCCCAAGGATCTTTGAGGATGGTGGAAGGGAGACCGATGTACTTTACTTCTAGAACTTTTACTTATAGCCGGAGGATGGGCAGCGGGGGGCGCAGGACGGCGAGCTTGATGTCGCAGCTCCGGAACCCGGCCTCGCCGAAGATCCGGCTGATGATCGGGTCGTCGAGGATGGCGAGCACCAGCTGCTGCAGCTCCACCTTCATGCCGGAAAACGACGACCCGAGGGAAGGCCGTGGGTGGGGGCCTTCCCTGGGCCGGGGGCCTTAGGCGACCGCCTCGGTCGCCTAAGGCTCGAGCCGGCACTGGTGATAGTCAACTTTAAAGATCACGCAATAGCACGTATCTGGTAGAATAGTGATTACGGGTATCGATCCACAGGAATTGGGGTATAGTTATTTTTCTTTAAAAAAAAAATATTTAAAAGGAAGAGTTTGTGAAGAAAATTAAACTAAATAATTTAATAAGAAATGCAATTAAAATGATATCAGTTTGGGAGAACCTAGGGCAAGGAATTCACCACTAACATCGGAACAAGAATTAATTATATTTTTAATTTATTCTTGGATAAATATGTAAATTGGCTACAAGCCTAATAAGCATTCGAATAAAATTTCACAAAAGTAATTTGGGCATAATCCATCTTCAGTTGGCATGAAATGTCTACCCTAATCTAAGGTGGCAGCACATCGCATCTTCCCTAAGCATGGACTATCTTATATTTACCTAGTGATCATGAAGAACAATTGTATAAACGTCATATTTAAAATCACAGAAATTAAATATGAGATGAAATAAAATATTCATTAGAAGCAAAATAAGGTTTATACAACTCCAAGAATAGAAATCAAAATATAAAATTCTTGGCCCTTTATTAGGGCTGCATCCGGCCCTAGTGAGAAGATTAGCCCTGCATGGAGTTGGAGACGGCAGCAGCAGCACAGCAGCGGGCTCCCATCTTCATATAAAAATCTTTTCCTTCCATCCCACTCTCTCTATTCCCAAAATATCACAAAGTATTCTCTCCCTCTCTTTTCTCTCTTTTTTATTTTTTTCGTGGGAACTTGGCTTCTCCCCTGTTCTCCGAAGAGATCCTGGAACCGGACCCCCCAAGCTTGCCTTCATCTTCACGCATTGATTCCCTTTTGCCTTCACCTGGATGGGAGGATAAGGTTGATTGAGCTGATCTGCCGTTGGGAAGATGAGGATGAATCGCGAGCTGGGATAATGTTCTCGGCTGAGAGGAGATGCCGGATTTGGAACTATTAACGGTGGGGTCAATCCAGGAGGCTTGGGAAGATGATGCGGAAGAAGGGGAACTCATCCTCCGATCCATGAAGCTCGGGATAAGGATGGAGGCTGAGAAGATCTCGGACGCTGGGATTTGAGGTTGGGAACAGATGGATTGGTTTTGTTCGTGGGATGCTAAACGGTAATGAAGGCTGATCTTGAATGACCGAAGCATAGAATGAGCTGGGAGCTGGAAGGAAGGCTTTGTTTGGATTCGGAAGAAGACATCCGGATGTGGGAGACTGGTGAACTGGGGGCTGTGAACGGTGGATACGGGATAAAGGCTATGGAAGTTTGAATCATGGAATCAGTCCGGAAGATGGCTGGGACGTGGGAAATCCTGATGGATGTGATTCGAAACAGGGGATTCCGTTTGTGGGTGAGATAAGGATGCTGGGAGATGTGATCCGGAGGGATGGAATGGATCTTGGCTTTGGGATAAGGATGAAGTCGGATCACAGAGGCAGAGGACGTTGTTGAGAGCTTATCTGTGGAGGAGATCTAGCGGGAGAAACTAGGATGGACTCGGTTCTGGTTGAATATCGTGGAACAGGGGAGTTGGGAAGGACGTGGAGGTTTGGATTCGGCTGATGGTTTGGTTTGGTTATGGAACACGGGATGAGGATGCGGACGAGGATCTTGGACAGGGGAAATGATAATCTGGTGACGTTATTGAGAATTTGGAAAGATGTAGATGAAGTTGGGATGAAGTTTGGTAACGATAGTTGGGAGGAAGGGATCAAGCTGGATCTTTTCCATGGATGAAGGAGTCGGGAGTCACGGGAGGATGAGGATGAATACGGTTGCTGGGTTCATGCGGACGGAAGGGAAGATGTTGATCCATGGGAGATTGGCTCTCTTTTGAATCTAAAACAGGGGAGGAAAGGATGACGTGGAAGCTTGGGATCAGTGGATACGGCTGATGCGAATGGATGTAGCTGGGATCAAACGTGAGCTTCGTCCGTGGAGCGGGATGGCCGAGAGTTGATCCGGAAATGTGGGATGAGCTGGCTCCAGGCTGAGGAGAGATGGATGGATGAGCAACTAAGATGATATATTTTGAAATCTGAGAAACAAATAATTGAAGGGATTTTATTAAAATAGAAGAATTGGATCACGTAGAAAAAGAGTTAAGTGACTGAATCAGAGAGTCTTGATTTGCGGGGTGCATGTGGTTTAGGTCTAGGAATAATCCCTAATGAACTTGACTCAACCTGCATACATTAGACTCAATCAGTAAATAAGTAAAACTTGAATTACCTTTAATAATTTATTAAAATGCAATGATGAAGGTAACACATTTTTTAGTTGAATTTATAAAATATATGAATTAAAATAATGATAAGTGCTATGAATAAGATATTAATTTATGCATTATTTAGCACTTATCAACTGGTTGCAACATCGGTCGCCTAAGGCTCGAGCCGGCACTGGTTGCAACAAAAGAAAAGTAACTCTTCAACCCTTCTTTTTTTTTCCATCTCTTTTCTAACAACTTGTAGAAGAAAATGGAAGAAGTCAGGTACTTCAATTACGTCAGTCACTTTTGATTTACATAGTGGAGAAGAAAATCAATCCAAGAATCTCAGCCTTCTTACCGAATGGAACTATTCAAAAGGTGATTTTCACAGAACATATGATACGATTATAAAAATATAATCCCATTTCCTCCTGTGAGGAAACAAATAGCATTAATTATCCAACATATGAGAAATTTTTTCTTTATTTCAATATTGCACTACCTACTTGAAGAAAGCATCTCTTTGTCACTCATGAATCTTTACAATGAGGAAATTATGATGTAACAGAAATTAAGAGAGAGAGAGAGAGAGAGATGAGAAATTTGCCTACCTTGGAAGAGAACTGGACCAACCGGTACCTCTCCCCATCCGGAATCGAGTTTGCGAAACCTCGATGAAGAAGAAGAGCAGCAGAACCCTTGGCGGCGGAACCAGAGGGGTCTCCGGTGGCCATCGAAGCAGCTCTGCCTGGCCGAGATGGAGGATCTCGGGGCGGCAGCGGAGAAGCGGCACTGGGACTGGGAGGATAGGAGGGCCGCCATGGGAGCTAGGGTTTCGAGAGGAGAGGGATTGGGGAAGCTAGGGTTTTGGAGTTAACGCAAAGGATAAAGGAGGGGTTAGGAAGGAGGAGGAGGAGGGGGAGGGGTTATCCCTGCCGTGGACGACCTTCCGGTTAGGGATTTGTTGGATTTGGGTTAAGAAGGAGGAGGAGGAGGAGGAGGGGTTAGGGATCGCGGGGGGGGGGGGGGGGGGGGGGGGGGGGGGGGGGGTGTGGGGAGGAGGGGGGTGGGGGGTGTGCGCAGGTTGAGAGGCGGCTGCAGGGCTGGAGGATTAGAATTTACCTTTCCTTGCTTTCATGTTGGCGCCGGACTGGGGGGATCTGGGCGGGGCGCACTTAGTTTCATTTTAAATTTTTCTCTTTTTATTTTTTTAATTTATAATTTTTTAAAAATAATATTTTTAATATTTTTGGAATTAGAAATTAAATTTAGTGACTGAAATTTCTGTCAATAATTCGTCACTGCCAAAAATAATCTTTTAAAAATTTATAAATACTTGAGTTACGATTTTTGTGATGGCTGAATTTGTCACTATCTAGTTACAATTTTGGTTACCAATTTTACGACAGATATTTCGTCACTATGGTAGTCACTAAGTTTTGGCGCCCATCTTATCCGTGTATTCTGTGACCAGTCTGTCACTAATCTGTCACTAAGTTCACACCACGGTGACCAAATTTTTGTCTGTCACTACTCCGTCACAAATAGTAACTGATAACGGGCCGTCACTAGTTTTCCGTCACTATACGCTTGTTTTCTGGTAGTGTTTGCCGCAACCGGACATGGTCTTCCTCTTCTCCAGATATAGGGTAGGAACTCGGAAGCGAAGAAGGCTTGGCTAGCACCGAGTGGGAGGGATTTGGGATTCTAGATAGGGGAACGACGAACGGGCGAAGGAATTAACTACGGCGACGGGTGAAGGCAAGGAGTTAAAGCCGAATAGAGGAATAGGGAATTAGGGTTTGTTTGGTTTCTCACACGACGTCCCCTACATGCATACTTTTCTCGACTTTTGTGGGATTGAGATTCAGCCGAAGAGACGAGGATATACCTAAGTGAATTAAGGTGTTAAACGGCACCATTTGAAAATAAGCAGTTTTTTTTTTTGAACTTAGAAATTAGCATCTTGCAGCGGCTAGTACAACATCGTTCGGTTTTATGGAAACCTTCCACTATCAAAAGTTTGGTCACTAAAAAATTTAAACTTTCTGCCCAATTTTTTCATCGAAAAAAGGCGCCATTCGTAAAAGTTTTCTTGAACTAAATTTTTTTTAGTCGCTGAAGGTGAACCTTTAAGGACCAAAATTTAGTCGCCAAAAGTTTTACCTCCAGCCCGCACGAAATATTGGACTCGTGCCAACTTGGTATTGCTTTTTCGCGACCAAATATGCATTTAGTCGGTGTAGGACAATTATTCAGTAACTAACAAGAATGTTGGTCGCAGATAGCTTTATTTTCAGCGACCAAACTTTAGTCACCAATCGTTTTACCTCCACCCCGCCAACTTGGTTTTGATTTTCTGCGACCAAATATGCATTTAGTCGGTGTAGGACAATCATTCAGTAACTAACAAGGATGTTGGTCGCAAATAGCCTTATTTGTAGCGACCACTAGTCATTTAGTCGTCGAAAGTGGTCGCTGAAAGTGTATTTTTTTGTAGTGTACATTATCTAAATTTTTATTACATAATATGGTCTCGTGCTTGTATCTTTTTGTGCATATGTATATATATATATATAAGTGTGTGTGTGTGTGTGTGTGTGTGTGTAACGCCAAAAATAAACCCTTTTACTTTGAACTTTAGATGGCTACAATAAATATCCGAACCATGTCAATCCTAGGTTTTATGAAAAAGCCCATCATCACAAGATCAAAACTAACAAGATACCATGCACTCTGATTTCTATATAGATTTAAACCTTACCAAGAAGGTCCCCTATTTGGATTCACAAGCACATGTAGAGCCATTAGTGGATGGCTAAGGCCGATGTGAGACATATAACCATTACCATTTTAGGACTATGTGATGAAAGAAGATAGCCATGACATCTCAATCATTCTTTCTACTAAATATGTATTTGGCTTTACGGACAAATGCTACCTCCAAGACGATCAATAAAGTTTATATTTGTTTCATATTAATCAATAAAGTTTAATGATAACTGTGCATATTAACGTCGATGTTGTTAATACCGGTGTCCAATTGGTCAATTGAGAGCTCAACATAAGTTGGGCCTCCACTTGAAATTGAACATTGAATTTGAGCTAGTTGCAATTATTATATATTCAAAAGTTTTTGGTTATAGGTAACAAAACTTGCCTTCACATTCAGGAATTCCAAAATTATTAGACAACCATGGCCAATGCCACTAAACAAGCTTGCAGTGTATTGCACGAAAAAATTATACCCAATAATGATTGCCCTTCTTATATTATATTATCTAAATTTTTATTACATAATGTGGTCTCGTGCTTGTATCTTTTTGTGCATATATATGTAATGCCAAAAATAAACCCTTTTACTTTGAACTTTAGATGGCTACAACAAATATCCGAGCATCTGACACCATGTCGGTCCTAGGTTTTATGAAAAATCCCACCATCACAAGATCACAACTGACAAGCACCATTTACCATGCACTCTAATTTCTATATATATTTAAACCTTACCAAGAAAGTCCCCCATTTGAATTCACAGGCACACGTAGAGCCATTAGTGGATGGCTAAGGCCGATGTGAGACATATAACCATTACCATTTTGGACTATGTGATGAAAGAAGATAGTCCTGACATCACAATCATTCTTTCTACTAAATATGCATTTGGCTCTATGGACAAACGCTACCTCCAAGAGGGGGCAAGCACAAATATTAGCCTTCATGGCCCTCCACTACCCACTCTATAATATTCTAGCATATGGTGGGTAATTGCAAGCACACATGGAGGCTAAGCCCATTTCTATTATTACACTTGTAGTGATGATGAATTGGGAAGGAGCATATCAAATAGGAGCACATGTGCTATGATTGGAGAGAAGAAAGAATTTCTTAAACTCGCTCAATCCAAATCACCCAACAAAAAAAAATTAGAAAAGGTGGAAAAACTAGTGAAAGTAGAGTTTTAAGTCTCTTTTCTTTTATTGATGATCATAAACTAACATACATAACCATATTTATAAAAGTGACATTTGTCTTGGCATCATTGGGGTCAGATTCTTCTTTTAGTTCTAACATGACTCCCTTTTCTAAAATAGACATAACTAGTAGATATTCTCTTAAAAAATCTAAAATCTAATAGGAGGTAGATCTTGACTCCTACATCAACTTGACTTATTGTCGCTCTATCGAATTCTTCTTGGGTTGGAATATACGGCCAATCAAAATCTTTTTTGAAAAGAAAAATTTAGTTCGATCAGCCTATTTCAGGGCCCAAAAGATGAAATTTAGGCTTGATCACCAGGGGCGCGACCAAAAAAGACTTGTTGGCATTTTATCCATCCCATTTGGAGAAGCATAAAAAAACTTGGGGTCCTAGGAAACTCAGACGGTTGGTGAGAAAAGGCATCGAGTGGTCAATAGAAACAAGGTTGGTATGCTCAGGAATGCCACCAGCATCTGGTAAATTGGAAAGATAGTGATAGGAATTAAAGAAATGACAGAAAGTAGCATGCATTTAGGTTCTTTGATTTTCAAGGACTCTCACCTCTATCACAGCATCGCTCGAAGGTGTATAAAACGGTGTATATGATAGAAGGGTGTTGCGTTGGGCTATAGTAGAGACATAGTGCTAGGCTATGACAAGCATGTAGCGCTAAGGTAGGTGGAAAGCTAAGTTATGTTACTCCTAGGATAGAAGATAGAGTAAAGCTAAGATAAGATAAAGATACATTGGATTGACTGTCAAAGGATCCCTATATAGAGCACAATTTCAACGTGTATACTAAAATAAACTAACTACCCTCTCGGATAGTAGCTCCATATTTGGCCTCAACTCCTGGTGGTTCTGGTAACTGGCATCGGTAGTTTTGCACTACGCACGTTTGATTGCATTGTTGCCCTACAATAACTATCAAATTGATAATCACCCCTTATCGATCATGGCTTATAATGGTTATTTATTTTTACTCCGGCCTATGATATAGACTCCTGCATATAGAAATCTTTAGGACCGATTCAGTCACCTCTACTAGTTTTCTTTATATGCTTTGTAGTTAATAATGGTCAAGGCTCAATTCATTAGCCTACTTTTCAACATTATGACTAAATAACTCTTCTTCAGCCTCTCCCTCCCCACTTAGTAGAAATCATCTGATTTCTATCTATTTTGACTTCATCCAAATTGGTCCACATGGCAGTTACTCATGGCTTTTTGGTGGGTTGTTGGGATGCGGTGTAAATAAGACAAAATCAAAAATTGAAATAACAAATCGCACAAAATCTACATGATATATTCTACGAATCTAATGGAGATATGGTGTAGATAAGATTGATACAAGAAATTAAAGAAGAGCAAATCTGATTAATTTTCATTACTGTATCTCCGACTAAATCCAAAAGTGACAAAACAATAAATTCCACAATATCTCACTAAATCTTTGAAAAAATAATAAATTCTGCAATATCTCACTAAATCTTTCTCCCTTCCTAGAGTCGCTATATAAAGAGCTTTACCTTACCACCAAACAACACAAGCACAATGACATCCAAGAATTCCATTGCTATTCTGGTCTTACTCCTCGTTACTCTCATTATGCCTGCCCAATCCACCAGTACGTATCACGTTCACCCATCAAAGTGTTTCTCATTGAAGCTTTTGTTTTGGATGTCTAATTAAGTTTGAGCTTAAGCTTGAGAAACCATTGCTGCAGTTGATGCTAAAGTTTGACTGGTTATTTGTTTGCAGGTTATCCAATTCATGATCAACAGATTGTACGCTGCATTTATATGGGGCCGTGCGTAAATAGTCGTCATTGTGAAAAGCATTGCCAATTCAATCGCCATCTTCCTGGGAAATGCGCTGATTATAATAATACACAAATTTGCTGCTGTCTTCCACCATGATTTGGAAGGGAGTTCAGGAGGCCTTTTCCTTAATGCATATGTAGTCTTCATGAGTTTTATTTTGTGCCGCTATGCCCGCTTTCATGTTCTCTGCTCTCTATATAGAAGGAAATAAATGAAATAATTTATAAACAAGAAAACAATAGAAAAAGAAATGCTCATTTCGTATGTGATGCGTTTCCGAATCTATTTTTCTTTTGAACCCTTTTTTGTATTTAAAATATAATTTTCTTAGATTCTCCATAACTAAGAAATCCCAGGTATAAATCTAAGCAGTGGTGTCCTAGTCATTTGTTTCGGGAAGGACCTTTTCTCAAAATTACGACTTAATATCTGTAAGTGGCTCTCATTAACAGCTAGAATGGATGTCACTATTTCAATTTATCACTTGTCCTTTTTACAGCTATTTTTAAAATGCAATATGATACTTTAAACAAGTATAATTAACATCCGGATTCAAAATAAAAATATTTATTGCACATTAAGTAATAAACTTTAATAATATGCTAGCATATGTAATACTAGCAACATTCACATTAATTACACATTAATCAATAAACTTTAATAACAATCATACACATTACTATTGATGTCATTAATTTCAGTGTCCACTTGGTCAATGCAGCGTTCTGCATAAGCTGGGCCTCCACTTGAAATCGAACAATGAATTTAAGTTAGTTGCAATTATTAGAAAGTTAAAAGTTTTAATTATAGGTAACAAAACTTGCCCCAATATTCAAGAATTTCAAAATTATAATTGGCCAATGCCACTCAAAAAGCTTATATTATATCGGATGAAAAACTTGTACTCACTAATGACCAGCTTTCTTATATTATATTATCTAAAATTTCAAGTAGGAGGGCATGGAACTCTTTTTTAAAAAAAATAAAAAATAAAATGGCAAGTCATCTCGTATTAAATTGATAGATGAAATGAGAGAGAGGAACAGTAACAAATATAAAAGAAGCAAATTAAGAGGAAAGAAGGAAAGAAGAAAAACAGACAATTGGAGGATACAAGGTCAGCCCAAAAACCTGGCCCAATAGAAAGCAGGCAGAAAACCTTATCACAACGTATTTGCTCCGGTCCAGTCCTAACTCAGCCCAAACCCAAAACAACATACACAAAGTCAAAAAACAGCTACTATGTGGAACCCTGCTGGTCTCTCTACTAAACACCTTGAATGCACCAATATGCGCAAATGGTTGGAATAATTATGTTCTGTGGTTCATGCAGATTTGTGGTAATACTTACCATGCTCTATGCTTGAGATTGCCCAAATTCTCGGATCAAGTAAACCTATTCTAATTGTACCCCAAAAATCATCCCCTTTTTTTAAGTTATTTTTTCACTTCGTCTATTAGTTGTTTATTTAATTGCTCAATTGAAAACAACATATTCATATTGATGTGGTTGTATTCGAACAAAGATATTTTGACAGAATTTAACTCTCTTGCTACATCTTAACCAACTAGATCTGATATTTTGGAACTAGTTAATACTCTACGATTGAACCTAATCAAGTTAAAAGGTACATGGTCTTAGCCTAGTATAAAAGCTTTTTAGGGTTGGATTGGTGCATAGGATGCTTGTAAAGAAGTGGAAAACAAAATAAGATTTGTTTCTAGTGAGACCTGACATCCTTATATTTTTTTATGTTTGTTTTGTTTACTTATATCAAAATACAGTTTAGATAATGCCAAGCTTGAGAATTATGTTGTGGTGGGAGTTGGTCGTGTTCAGTAATATATCAAGCCTCTAAAGATATAACCCAAACTTAACTCCATTGACTAGCTAATTAAACTGACCTAGACCTAACCTACCTTCGACTTAACTTTGGATTTCGATAACATTCAACTTGATCGATTTGAAGACAATGGAGGATTTGGTAGGGAAGAGACTCAAACTTTAGCATAAGGTAAAAACCATGGAGGATCCTGTGGAGGTAAAACCCATTGTTGTATTTGCCCCCTAATATATAGATTAGGATATGTACCAGCCAAAGAAAATCTTGCTATCGAAGGGTTGCCCCCGGCCTTCATAATGGGGACGGCTAGTACTTTAAGGTTACACCACTACCTCCTATTCAGTAAGTCACCAATTCTGCAATCATATAATTAAATAGGCACGGTCTCACCGACCTTATTAATACAACATTTTGCAAATTGATATAGCAACTTTCAAGCTTGAACATCAATCTAAAGTCGACTGAAGTATCGACTCCTGGTTCTATCTAGTATAACCCTACACTTGCTTGTAGGATTCTGCCTTGCCTTCGTCTATGAATTCCAAGTACTCCACAAAATAGTCTTCGGTGTTTTCATCTACATAGGCCAAGATCCCTAAGTTGGGTTCTTCAAAGATGTCGGCATTTCGATGCAAAGATTGATTGGCAAATTATCCACCATATAGACAAGATCGGCTAATTCCTCTACAATATATGTTGGTGTTAGAAACCCGCCCATGCCGCAGAAAAATTTCAAAAAATTTCAGATGCAGCGGAAGAGGCATGCGCGGGATCAACCGTTCATCGCATGAACGTTGTTTCAAAAACCGTTCGTAGATAGATAAGGATTAAAACTTTTAAAACCTTTAGTAAGATCAGATCTTCACCTTGTGCGGGTAGATGATCATCGCAAACTGATGATTGTGGTTTTGGATGAAGGTTCGCTTGAAGTCGTTCAAGTGTCCGGCCTCTACGGGTATCCACACGAAGCAGGAACCGATCCAAGCTTTCTATCTCCCCGAGGTGCTAGCTCCCTTGCAGAGATAACTTTGATGGCTAATGTCCTCCCTCTCAATCAACCTTTGATTGTGCTTGGGAGGAGGAAGAAGAAGGATGAAGAGAAGAAGAGGATCAAAGCCCTTGGCAGCCTTCTTCTCTTTTCATGCGTTGGAGCCAAGGAAGAAACCCAAGAGGAGGGAGATGCCAAGAGTTTTCTTCCCTTGCTGATGGCGGCTGAAACAAAGGGAAAAAGAGGAGGCCACGGCTGGAGAGGAGAGGGATTCAATCAATTAGGGTGCCTCCTCTTTACCCCCTTTTAAAGCATCTAGGGCTCCTACAAATTAGGAGCCCTTGATGTTATGCCATGTGGGGCGCCTCCCTTTCTTCTTGCCGCACCAAAGGAATCAAGGAGGAGGGGCATGATCCCCTCCTTCTTGTGATGCCCTAATCCTCCTCTAAGGAGGATTAGGTGTCCCTCTTATGGCTTAGTCCTAATCCAATTAGGTCTTAACCAAATCATTAATCAATTGGGTTCAATTTATGCTAGTCCTAATCCAATTAGAACTTGAATGAACCATGACTCAATTGAACTCTTCAATCCTAATCTAATTAGGAGTCATGTTGATTCATTAGATTCATAATTAATTAGGACTTAAGAAATTCTAATAAAATTAGGACTTGTTTAATTCTAGTCCTAATCTAATTAGGACTCTAATTTGAATTCAAAGTCCTAATCCGATTAAGACTCCAGGAATCCTACTCCAAGTAGGAATCCAAATTTAATTCAAAACTCCTAATCTAATTAGGATTATAGGAATCCTACTCAAAGTAGGAATCCTAGTCCTACTCCAAATAGGATTTTCAGTCTAAGTAGGAATCCCATATTGGGAACCCGCCCATGCCGCTGATATTTCAAAAAAATTCAGATGGCAGCGGAATCGGCATAAGCGGGATCGACGTTCATCGCATGAACGTTGTTTCATGAATCGTTCGTAGTTAGATAAGAATTAAAACTTTTTAAACCTTTAGGAAGATTAGATCTTCACCTTGTGCGGGTAGATGGTCACCGCAAACTGAAGTTCGTGGTCTAGGATGAAGGTTTGCTTGAAGCCATTCAAGTGTCCGGCCTCTACGGGTATCCACACGAAGCAGTGATCCGATCAAAGCTCTCTTGTCTTTCCGGGGTGCTAGCTCTCTTGCAAAGACTTCTTTTGATGGCTGATTTCCTCTCTTTCAATCAACCCTTGATTGTGCTTGAGAGGAGAAAGAAGAAGGATGAAGAAGAGGAAGAAGAAGAATCCCCACGCAGCCTTCTTTCTTTTTCCTGCATTGGAAGGAAGAAGGGAGGAAGAGGATGCCGCCAACACCTTTGGCTTTTATCTTCCTTGCTTGCGGCTGAACCAAGAGAAGAGGAGAGGGAGGCGTACGGCAAGGAGGAAGAGGACTTCTTCTATGCCCTAGGTGCCGCCCACAAGTCCCTTTTTATAGACATGTGGAGCTCCTAACATTTAGGAGTTCTTGATGTCTTTCCTAAGAGGGGGCGCCGTCTCTTCTCCCTTCTCCACGTGGAAAGGGGAGGGGCTTATCCCCTTCCTTATGGTAAACCCTAATCCATATTAGGTAGGGATTGGAATGCCCTAATGTGGTCAAGCCCTAATCCAATTAGGCTTAGCCCAAGGGTGAACCAATTTGGATCCAATCTAGGTAAGTCCTAATCCAATTAGAACTTAAATCAATTTTGACTCAATTGAACTCTTCAATCCTAATCCAATTAGGAGTCTTATTGATTCATTAGATTAATAATTAATTGTGACTTAAGAAATCCTAATCCAAATTAGGACATATATAATTTTAGTCCTAATCCAATTAGGACTCTATTTGAATCCGAAGTCCTAATCCGATTAGGACTCTAGGAATCCTACTCCAAGTAGGAATCCAATTTTGATTCAAAATTCCTAATCTCATTAGGATTGCAGGAATCCTATTCCAAGTAGAAATCCCAGTCCTACTCCAACTAGGATTCCCAGTCCTAATCCAATTAGGACTCTAGGAATCCTACTCGAAGTAGGACTCTTGTTTCAAGTCCAATTAATTAATTCCTTTTGTTCCTTCTTCAACTGAATATCAATCGAATTGATTACTTGTGATTCATAATCACTTTTCAACCATCGGATCGGTCAATACTTCTAGTGTGTGTGACCCCATAGGTTCTACTCTGACTGGTAGTGAGATATATTGTGATCTCTATCACTATATCATTGAAAACTCCTTTCAATGGGTTGGAACGATTCCAACTCAACTCATTAGGGTTTATCGATCATCGAGATAATCCCTGTGAGTCCCACCATCCACCAGTGACACCTAGCAGCATGTAGTGGCTACCCAGTAGAATAGAAAGATGAACCTCTAGGTGCAGTTACCATGTGATACAGTCCTACTATCATGGATCCCTACAGGACGGAGGTCATGGACAACTCGTCAAACCCCATCGTCTGTCATATGTCAAAATTTATTCGACTCGAGTTCGATAGTGGAAAACTCTTTCTCCACTTTATATTACTGCCCTGGCCAAGGTCTTAGAACTCAGTCTAACAAATCACATAGGATCACTCCTCTTCTATCAAGGTCGATAGATTCCTTGTAGGTGCATACCCTACTCCTACAGTGAACCTACTGCAGCCAATCTACACTGCATGGACCCATATGGCTAGAGACCATGTATGTGTGCAGTCAAACTACAATAACCTCACTGTGAGTAGCCGAAGCACCGCAGGTCAAAGGACCAGTCACACTACTGCAACATCAAGCAAGTCACTGACGAGTGGATAGACATCCAAGTGACTTCTTGTCTTGGTCACGCTCAGTACCCTTGTTCTCTAACAAGCACCTGCACTATCACTTCAGTGTCCCTACACTGTGGACTCAAATCTCGTCCATCCAGAAGGAAAGTGATCTGTGCACTGATCGGATCAATCACCGTCCTCGTGATGATCCATTGATCAGGAGCATTTAGAAATTAATCACCAATGATACATGGCTCAAATTCTCAACTCTTGAGAATATGTATCATCATCTTATTAATTTCTTGGATGATTCATAGACACATAAATAATATGAATGAAAAGATGCCTTTTATTTATTCAATAATAAATAGTCAAGTACAAAATTATGTCCTTAGAATTAACAATGTGTTAGCCAGATTGGCTTCTAGGGCATACATCTAACAATCTCCCACTTGCACTAAAGCCAATCAGCCATAAACCTAAGCCCCATCTTCTCAAGATGCGTTTTAGTTTTCAGCCGACTTAGCTGCTTAGTGAATGGGTCCGCCACATTTTCTGTGGAGTCTACTCTCTGATCCTCTACTTATTTTCTTTCGAGGTAGTCGCTTATTAGGTTAAACTGCCGCTCTATGTGCTTCGATTTTTGGTGAGACCTTTGGCTCCTTAGCTAGTGCTATGGTGCCTTTGTTATCGCAGTAGAGTGTTATGACATCTGATGACATTACACCTAACTATGCAATGAACTTTTTAAACCAAAAGATTTCCACTGCACCCTTAGAGGCGGCTTAACATTCAGCTTCTAAGGTAGAATCTATAATGATCGGTTGTTTGGAACTCTTCGAATTTACTGAACCACCATTGCACATATTCTGATGTAGACTTTCTATCATCAATATGTGTGCATCCTTCTACCTTCAACTCTGATCTTCTTCCAAAGACCAAAAATATGTCCTTAGTTCTTCTCAAGTACTTAAGACTGTTCTTCACAGCTATCCAGTGCTTCTTGCCTGGATCTGATTGACATATGCTCGTGACATTCACAGCATGTACTATATCAAGTCATGTACATAGCATGGCATACATGAGGCTCCCTATTGCTGATGCATAGGGGATCTTGCTCATGCGTTGAATCTCTTCAGATGTGTTGGGGCACAATTTTTTTTTTTTTTGGAGAGATTAATTCCATGCCTTAGGGGTAAGAGACCCCTTTTAGAGTTTTCCATGCTGAACCTTTTCAGCACTTCCTCTATGTACATCTTCTGTGATAGGCCAAGCATCCTTTTAGATCTATCTCTATAGACTTTCATTCCCAAAATATAGGATGCTTCCCCAAGGTCTTTCATGGAGAACCCTTTTTGACAACCAGACCTTGACCGAGGTTAGCATGGGAATATCATTCCCTATCAGGAGGATGTCGTCCACGTACAGTACGAGAAATACGACAGCGCTCCCACTAACCCTTTGTAAACACACGGTTCCTCTTCGTTTTTGATAAAATCAAACATTTTGATTGCGTCATTGAAACGAGTGTTCCAACTCCGAGATGCTTGCTTTAGTCCATAGATGGACCTTTGCAGCTTGCAGACCTTGTGATCTCCATCACTGGAAGTGAAACCCAAAGGCTGTTCCATATAGATGTCTTCATCAAGATATCCATTCAGAAAAGCTGTTTTCACATCCATCTGCCAGATTTCATAATCATGAAATGCTGCAATGGCAAGCAATATTCGGATGGATTTCAGCATGGCTACAGGTGAAAAGGTCTCCTGATAGTCAATGCCTTCGCGCTGACTATACCCTTTCGCCACAAGCCTTGCCTTATAGGTCTCTACCTTTCCATCCGAACCTATCTTTTTTTTGTAGATCCATTTGCATCCAATAGGTACAATACCTTCTGGTGGATCTACTAAGGTCCAGACTTGGTTGGAATGCATGGAGTCTAACTCTGACTTCATAGCTTCCAACCATTTCTCGGAATCGATATCAGATATCGCCTCGTCGTAGGTTTTGGGATCCTACGTGTGATCCCTATCTCCCACTAGGAACATTTCCTCGGTATCCTCTTCTAGTATACCTAAGTATCTATCGGGAGGATGGGAGATCCTACTAGATCTGCGAGGTGGTTGAGGGACATCGTGTACTGGCTTTGTATGAATGGGTTCGATAGGATCCATGACTCATTGCTTTTCAGAGACTTTCTCTTCAAGCTCAATTTTCCTCCCACTGCCTCTATCAAGGATAAACTGGTTTTTTCAAGAAGATGACGTGACGGCTCACAAACATATTGTGATCCTCTGAGACGTAAAAATTGTCTCCTAATGATTCTTTAGGATATCCTATAACACGAGCACTTATGGTCCAAGCCTCTAACTTGTCTGCCTGTAGTCTCTTGACGTGGGCCGGACATCCCCAAATCTTGGTTTCTTACCATGTCATATCTCATATGGTGCGGTAGGAATGGACTTTAGGGGAAACTCTATTCAACAAGTAAATAGCTGAAAATAGGGCATCTATCTAAAGAAACAAGGGTAAATCAGTGAAGCTCATCATGGACTGGACCATATCAATAGAGTCCGATTCCTCCTCTCTGACACTCCATTGAGCTGAGGTGTACCAGGAGGAGTCCATTATGAAACTATACCATTCTCCTTGAGATAATCACGGAACTCTCCATTAAGGTATTCACTTCCTCGATCTGATCGAAGAACCTTAATGAGTTTTTTGTGCTTATTTTTCTACTTCATATCTAAGCTTTTTGAACCTTTCAAAAGTTTCATATTTGTGTCTCATACACATATCCATACCGTGAGTAATCATCGGTAAAATGAAGTAAAAATTATAACCCCTAGCCTGCACATCGAATGGGCCACACACATCAGTGTGTACTAGGGTAAGTATTTCAGTGGACCTCCCTGTGTCCTACAAAAAATAATTTGGCCATCTTTTCTTGAAGGTAGAATTCACAGATCAAATATGACTCGAAAGTCAATGAGCCCAAAAGCTCATATTTCTCCAATTTGTTTATTCTGTCTTCTCCTATATGGCCAAGCCTGAGGTGCCATAAATACTTTAGATTTATCTCATTTTTGGATCTATTAGATCCTATGGTATTCACTGTTTGCTCAGATATATTTACAGATACATCCATATGTATGTGATAGAGACTGTCAATCATAAAACCATTTTGAATCAATTTAATTTTCAAATAAATAAAAATCTTTCTGTGCTAAATAAAATACAGAAATCAAATTTCTGCTAGCAATAGGTAACAGTCCCTAAGTATCCTGAGCATATCTGACAAACCTTCTGAAGGTCTGTCACCCTTCATGTTCTTTAGGCTCTCGAGGTATGAAGGACAGTTTCTCTTCCAGTGGCCGTCGACATTGCAGTGAAAACATTTTCCTTTGTCATTGGCCCTTTTCTTTTGAACTTCCTTCTTTGGCTTCTTGTCTTTCTTCTGCTTCTTAGCAGACTTCTTTTTCTTCCAAGTAGACTTTCTCTTGAAACCAGAAGTCAACTCAGCAGCAAGGACATTGCCCCTTGAACCTTTCAACGCTCCCTCAGCAGTTACCAACATGTTTATCAGTTCAGTCTTAGTGCATTCAATCTTATTTATGTGGTAGTTTACTATAAACTGACCAAATGAATCAGGAAGTGACTGTAGGATCAAATCCACTTGTAATTCCTTGTGCATGTTCATTCCGAGCTTCTCAAGCTCCTCTAGGTCCTTGATCATGTCAGACCGTGATCATGGACAGACTGTCCTTCGCGCATCTTTGTCTTGAAGAGCCTCTTGGACACTTCAAAATGAGATGTGCGACTCTGCTCACCATACAACTCTTGCAGGTGTGCTAGTATGTCCCTAGCAGTCTTGAGATTCTCATGCTGGCATTGGAGTTCATTGGACATGGATGCCATTGTGCAGCACCTAACTTTATTGTCATTGTTCGTCCACTTAACAAGCGTCTTACGCTGATCAGTGATCGGACGGATTGGTAACATGGGGATTCCATGGTCTAGCATATACCCGAATTTCTCACAATTCAAAACTATTTTTGAAATTTGCTGAGCCAATCTTTATAATTGGGTTTGGTCAAACGGTTGTTCTATAGGATATGAGTTAAGAGTCTAGAAGCTGACTTCATAATTCTCAGAGAGTAAAGATTCTAGTTAGACTTTTGTACTTGATCTTAATCTGTTCTAAGGTCTTTTAGAACAAATGTAACTCCCACTATTTTCTCGAATTCCTCACACTCCCCTGGTAGGAAAACGGAAATCTCACACGACTAGGATTTCTAGTGGGTACTGCTGTCCCACCGATGTACATGCCACCTCACCTAACAGTTATTGGTGACACATAGATTGATGAATGTACAACTCTTGTACAATGCTTCTCAAGCATGTTGTAGTGTAACTTGGTCTCTAAGCTATAAAAACCTCACCTAACAGTTATTGGTCCCATTTCTTATTTAAGTCAGACCCACCGTATAACCGTAGGAATAAAGTCGTCATTGGGTCCTCACCTAACAGTTATTGGTGCCCAACTCCACCTTTACCCTACAACATCTCATGTCTATAGACAGGTCCAGCCCCCCGATGCAACTTGATCACTGTGTCCAGCCGAGACAAATCAACATCAGAAAGGCCTTAGCAGCTCTACTATAGTGGAAGACCTATTGACTTAATATTGGTTAATCAGGTCTTAGTGTTTGCAACTTGAGCTCTTCATAAGAGGTAATCGAACAATTGGCCAGGTAAGCAGGTGGGAGGCTCCCCTTACTCAGAGAGTAAGGTCCTAATTAAGTAACCACCTTTCATGCTTTCCTAGACACCAATTAGATCAATTAATCTAATATGACTTGCTCATGTCGGTTCACTCTCGACTTGATTGAGGAAGTTTTGATTTAGGTCTCAATTGGGTTTGCTACATCACATGTAAACCTATCTACCCGACTCACATTCACATCACATGCCAACGGCACATTGCAGGCAGTTATAATCGCAGCAATAATTAAAGCTAAACTTAAAATAGGTGATGATCATGGATTCTAGTTAGGTCGTATTACAAGCACATGCACGTCAATCGATCAACTGGTCTTCAACTCTTGAATTGGTTCCAAGCCTCCTTGATCCGATCCTTGATCAACTCTTGATCCAATCGCCATCAACCGCTTAGATCACCTGTTCATCTCATGCCTAGTCTTCAACTTGATCGTTGACGTACATCACATCACACAAATACAACCAGATTGTAAAATAAAAATAAAAATAAATTACATCTCCTTGTAGGAGGCACGCAGGCCTCTCAAAACATCAAATAAGATGCATGCAAGCATCTGAAAAATTACAAGACATTGTAGATCACATCGCATGTCATTACATTTGATACCAAAAGAGTTTGAATCCAATGATCAACACCATATGCAACAATTATAATTTTCAGATCTGAAAACTAACTGATTATATCATGACATAGGTTGCTGATCATGCTAATCATGATTCTAAACTTTATAATCTCATTAACAATGCAATTAGAATCATCATTTTATCACATAAAAATCAGCATGCAAAAATCAGCACCCCTGAAAAATCTGCATGTAGAAATTTTCAGCATGCATGATCATTCAATTTTCAGATCTAATAAGCCTTTAGATAATTAATTCTTACCTTAATCTATGAAGCCTAGGCTCTGATACCACTGTTGGGAACCCGCCCATGCCGCTGATATTTCAAAAAAATTCAGATGGCAGCGGAATCGGCATAAGCGGGATCGACGTTCATCGCATGAACGTTGTTTCATGAATCGTTCGTAGTTAGATAAGAATTAAAACTTTTTAAACCTTTAGGAAGATCAGATCTTCACCTTGTGCGGGTAGATGATCACCGCAAACTGAAGTTCGTGGTCTAGGATGAAGGTTTGCTTGAAGCCGTTCAAGTGTCCGGCCTCTACGGGTATCCACACGAAGCAGTGATCCGATCAAAGCTCTCTTGTCTTCCCGGGGTGCTAGCTTCCTTGCAAAGACTTCTTTTGATGGCTGATTTCCTCTCTTTCAATCAACCCTTGATTGTGCTTGAGAGGAGGAAGAAGAAGGATGAAGAAGAGGAAGAAGAAGAATCCCCACGCAGCCTTCTTTCTTTTCCCTGCATTGGAAAGAAGAAGGGAGGAAGAGGATGCCGCCAACACCTTTGGCTTTTATCTTCCTTGCTTGCGGCTGAACCAAGAGGAGAGGAGAGGGAGGCGTACGGCAAGGAGGAAGAGGACTTCTTCTGTGCCCTAGGTGCCGCCCACAAGTCCCTTTTTATAGACATGTGGAGCTCCTAACATTTAGGAGTTCTTGATGTCTTTCCTAAGAGGGGGCGCCGTCTCTTCTCCCTTCTCCACGTGGAAAGGGGAGGGGCTTATCCCCTTCCTTATGGTAAACCCTAATCCATATTAGGTAGGGATTGGAATGCCCTAATGTGGTCAAGCCCTAATCCAATTAGGCTTAGCCCAAGGGTGAACCAATTTGGATCCAATCTAAGTAAGTCCTAATCCAATTAGAACTTAAATCAATTTTGACTCAATTGAACTCTTCAATCCTAATCCAATTAGGAGTCTTATTGATTCATTAGATTAATAATTAATTGTGACTTAAGAAATTCTAATCCAAATTAGGACATATATAATTTTAGTCCTAATCCAATTAGGACTCTATTTGAATCCGAAGTCCTAATCCGATTAGGACTCTAGGAATCCTACTCCAAGTAGGAATCCAATTTTGATTCAAAACTCTAATCTCATTAGGATTGCAGGAATCCTATTCCAAGTAGGAATCCCAGTCCTACTCCAACTAGGATTCCCAGTCCTAATCCAATTAGGACTCTAGGAATCCTACTCGAAGTAGGACTCTTGTTTCAAGTCCAATTAATTAATTTCCTTTGTTCCTTCTTCAACTGAATATCAATCGAATTGATTACTTATGATTCATAATCACTTTTCAACCATCGGATCGGTCAATACTTCTAGTGTGTGTGACCCCATAGGTTCTACTCTGACTGGTAGTGAGATATATTGTGATCTCTATCACTATATCATTGAAAACTCCTTTCAATGGGTTGGAACGATTCCAACTCAACTCATTAGAGTTTATCGATCATCGAGATAATCCCTGTGAGTCCCACCATCCACCAGTGACACCTAGCAGCATGTAGTGGCTACCCAGTAGAATAGAAAGATGAACCTCTAGGTATAGTTACCATGTGATACAGTCCTACTATCGTGGATCCCTACAGGACGGAGGTCATGGACAACTCGTCAAACCCCATCGTCTGTCATATGTCAAAATTTATTCGACTCGAGTTCGATAGTGAAAAACTTTTTCTCCACTTTATATTACTGCCCTGGCCAAGGTCTTAGAACTCAGTCTAACAAATCACATAGGATCACTCCTCTTCTATCAAGGTCGATAGATTCCTTGTAGGTGCATACCCTACTCCTACAGTGAACCTACTGCAGCCAATCTACACTGCATGGACCCATATGGCTAGAGACCATGTATGTGTGCAGTCAAACTACAATAACCTCACTGTGAGTAGCCGAAGCACCGCAGGTCAAAGGACCAGTCACACTACTGCAACATCAAGTAAGTCACTGACGAGTGGATAGACATCCAATTGACTTCTTGTCTTGGTCACGCTCAGTACCCTTGTTCTTAACAAGCACCTGCACTATTACTTCTGTGTCGCCACACTGTGGACTCGAGTCTCGTCCATCCATAAGAAAAGCAATGTGTGCACTGATCGGATCAATCACCGTCCTTGTGATGATCCATTGATCAGGAGCATTCAGAAATTAATCACCAATGATGCATGGCTCAAATTCTTAACTCTTAAGAATATGCATCATCATCTTATTAATTCTTGGACGATTCATAGACACATAAACAATATGAATAAAAAGATGCCTTTTATTTATTCAATAATAAATAGTCAAGTACAAAATTATGTCCCTAGAATTAACAATGTGTCAGCCAGATTGGCTTCTAGGGCATACATCTAACAGTTGGAGCGTGCTTTGGCTTATAATATCGACTGTTGATAGTGGAAACAATTCTTTCGGCTTGTTCCAGCATCGAAATCAAAGATGTCAAGTATCACCGCATAAGTGGATTTCGCACGATGGCCACTTTACTGTTAGTATTTTGGCCTGCACCTCTCTTAATGTATTAGCCTTTAGATCATGGATGGTCCAGATATGGTGTAAACAATATTCTTCCATTTTTACTCTTAGTATATGAAACTACATTGCATAACAACCATTATATGGTTACCTATCATGTGCTTGTTACCTAGCCATGACATGATGTGGAAATGAGTTGAGCTTGAGTGAGCCAGGCGAACCTCTACTTCAGCTTATTTTATATTCAAGTTGAGCTCAAGATATTTATGTATGGCTTGTTTAAGAGTTCTAGGGAAAAGTGAGATCATTTGAGGCTTTCAAGAGAAATAATCCCTATTATATCTTCATTTTATATTTGTAATATATTTTATCCCACATATCCATTTAAATCCATTATTAATAAAGTGATTGAAATAATATATGATATATACATATAAATTATTCATATATTAATATATTAAGTTAATTCGAACCAAGCTCGAGAAAGCTAAGCTTAGCTCGACTTTGGCTTGTTATTAAATCAAGTGAGCCAAATTTAAGCAAAATTTTGAGCTAAACTCGAGGTAATTCGTGAATAGCTTGTTAGCCCATTTTGCAGTGCATAATTGATTTTTTTGGTACTTTTCAATGGATGTTTATAGAATGATCAATGATCAAAATATAGTCTGGTATCGGATGGGAAGTATGGTTTAATATATCCAAACCCTCTGAAGACTACTTAATAAATTTTATGATATTTTTATTAACCAAAACTAGCGACCATTTGCATATGGTTTGGGCATCAACCAAAATCAAACTAGTAATCCTAATAGGTCTAGATCTGAATTTACTAAAACCTAGACTCAACCCATCGTAATGATATGCTTATTTTCTCTTGCTATTTTTAATTTTTTCCAAACCCTTATTCTTTACCAAAATTCGCCGGCTTTCCAACCCAAATTTCTTTAGAAAATCTAAATTACATATTGACTCTCCAACCAGAATTACTTTTGGAAATCTGTTCTCTCACCTTTTTTTGGAAATCCATTTTTTTGGAAATTTTGGTCACACTATGGCTTCCAACCTGATTTTTTTTGGAAATTCATTTTTATAGGAAATGTTGGTCACACACTGACTCCCAACATGAATCATGTTTTTGGAAATCTTGGCTTGCTTCCAATATTCTGGAGATCTTCACGAGTTGGTAAGATCCTAAACCAAAGTGAATGCTTTTTTAAACTTGTAAAAATACAAAGGGTGAATTTTATGGAAGTTTTTCCTGCTTGCACCGGCTTGGGAACAAGGAACTATTTTTTCCTTTGATGTATGTGATACTATATTATGTTTTGTTATTATTTTTGAATCAGTAGAGACATTGTTGTTCTGCATACTTATATTCTTGATTTCTTTTATGAGATATATTATTGTTATTATTTTTTAGATGGCTACTGGAATTGTAGAGGTGGTTTGTAGGGGTTGATAGCCACTAGCGACGGGCAACAATCTAATGAAGATATCGTAGCTCTCTAGCTTTCATCCAAGTTTTATTTTTTAAAATAACAATATCAAAAATGCAATCGGAGACATAGATCTATTACTAGCAGTGACATTATCGGATCATGGAGGTTATTGGATGTCTTACTAGATTTTTAGATTACTCCATCCGTCGAAATGAGACTCTACCATATGATCATTAGGATTTTCTTGCCCAAGATAAAAATGTTTGATTTTATCTTGGAAAGAGACATTGCAGTGATATTTCACGTGCTCAGAAAAGTTCCCTTGAACATTCCCGTGCTTATGTTTCGATAGATGCATGGGGCAACGAGCAAGTCTATGGTATCCTTATCTTACAGCATGATCCTGAACTTAGTGTTTCGGGATCATGGTGTCGAGGTTGAGGGAAAGACCTCGAGAACATTGATGCACTGACACCTGCAATGACCACTCACTGCATCATATGGGATGTGCTAAAATTAATGGTCATTGGGTGAGAAGAGGTGGCAGAAGACAAGATGAACTAAGGAGGGATGAGCACAGAAAACCTAAGGTCGAACCTAGTAAGCCCATAGTTCCTACAAATTAGGGTATCGAGCCACCTTCCTCCATGGAGATACCAGAGCTTTCAGTTATGCTTGAGATTCATTTGGAGCATGGAGGAGGATACTTAACTATTTCCTTCGACTTCCAGCCTCCGCATCCAGAGAGCAGTACGAGTCAAACCATCAAACTGGACGAGGAACAGATGAGGACCATAGTTGGGCAGGTGATCATAAGGCTAACTGCATTTGGTGTATTTAGAATGTGACTCAATCCTGACACAACAGAAAGAAAAGACTGGCATGCCTTCACGAGTCGACCCTGGATAATTCGAGTCAACTTTGAAGTATCACAAGTCAACTCCTGCAAAATAGGGATCGACCCCAGCACATGTCAAGTCGACCTCAAAATAGTCACAGACAGATAATAGAGCGTAGCAAAAATAAGCACTTTCTTGAGTTGACTCCTAAAAAAGAATAGTCAGCCCCTAAAGATCATGAATCAACCTCTGAAGAAGTCGAGTCGACTCGACTGCGCCTGACAATAGTGATAGCTAGCTTTTTTACAAAAGTAAAATGACTATTTTTACTTCCAGCAGCTATTTCACCCTCTCTAATAGCTAGAAACTGTCTTCCAACAATTTTTCAAGATATAAATGCATGAAAACACTCAAAGAAGAGAACAAGTTGTGAAAACAAGAAGTGAAATTAAAAAAAAAAAGAGAGCTTTAATGTGAACCTTCAAGATCACATATTCGACATTTCTAAAGCAATAAGTGCAAAGCTTTTAAGGCCAACCACTACTTTTATAAGAGCTCTATCAAGACTAAATCAACTCATTAAGGAGCTTTAGTTGTTTCTTTATTGAAAAATCTTATTCTCTATTGTAATAAGTTTCAGGGTTTGAAACTTAGAAAAAGGTCCATCCAAATCTTTAAATTGGATTGTATTTCTTATCATGCCTAGGGATGGCTTAGATAGGGGGTGGTCTTAGTTGATTACCTGAGAAAATTAATTGGGTTTATTATAAGCCCATTTAAAATAATGTTGCTATAATCTTAGAAAGATTATAGCGGACACTCACTTTGGTTTAATTCAGTTTTTAATTGCGCATACTTGTTATTTTAAAAAAAAAACAATTCACCCCACCCCCTCTTGGGTTATGTATCTAGGCAACATGCCTTGAACTCTAATAATAGCCCCGCATCATTTATATTTGTTTCATATTAATCAATAAAGTTTAATGATAGCTGTGCATATTAACGTCGACGTTGTTAATACCAGTATCCAATTGGTCAATTTGGAGCTCAACATAAGTTGGGCCTCCACTTGAAATTGAACATTGAATTTGAGCAAGTTACAATTATTATATATTCAAAAGTTTTTTGTTATGGGTAACAAAGCTTGCCTTCACATTCAGGAATTCCAAAATTATTAGACAACTATGGCCAATGCCACTAAACAAGCTTGCAGTGTATTGCATGAAAAAATTATACCCAATAATGACTGTCCTTCTTATATTACATTATCTAAATTTTTAGTACATAATGTGGTCTCATGCTTGTATCTTTTTGTGCATATATATGTAATGCCAAAAATAAACCCTTTTACTTTGAACTTTAGATGGCTACAACAAATATCCGAGCATCTGGCACCATGTCGGTCCTAGGTTTTATGAAAAATCCCATCATCACAAGATCACAACTGACAAGCACCATTTACCATGCACCCTGATTTCTATATATATTTAAACCTTACCAAGAAAGTCCCCCATTTGAATTCACCGACACACGTAGAGCCATTAGTGGATGGCTAAGGCTGATGTGAGACATATAACCATTACCATTTAGGACTATGTGATGAAAGAAGATAGCCATGACATCTCAATCATTCTTTCTACTAAATATGCATTTGGCTCTATGGACAAACGCTACCTCCAAGAGGGGGGAAGCACAAATATTAGCCTTCATGGCCCTCCACTACCCACTCTATAATATTCTAGCATATGCTGTGTAATTGCAAGCTCACATGGAGGCAAAGCCCATTTCTATTATTACACTTGTAGTGATGATGAATGGGGAAGGAGCATATCAAATAGGAGCACATGTGCTGTGATTGGAGGGAAGAAAAAATTTCTTAAACTCGCTCAATCCAAATCTTCCAAAAAAAAAAAAAGGTGGAAAAACTGGTGAAAGTAGAGATTTAAGTATCTTTTCTTTTATTGGTGATCATAAACTGACATACATAACCATATTTATAAAAGTGACATTCGTCTTGGCATCATTCGGATTTAGATTCTTCTTTTAGTTCTAACATGACTCCCTTTTATAAAATAGACATTACTAGTAGATATTCTCTTAAAAAATCTAATAGAAGGTAGATTTTGACTCCTACATCAACTTAACTTACTATCGCTCTATCAAATTCTTCTTGGATTGGAATATACGACCAATCAAAATCTTTTTTGAAAAGAAAAATTTAGTTCGATCGATCAGCCTATTTCAGGGCCCAAACGATGAAATTTAGGCTTGATCACCAAAGGCACGACCAAAAAATACTTATTGGCATTTTATCCATTCCATTTGGACAAGCATAAAAAAACTTGGGGTCCTAGGAAACTCAGATGGTTGGTGAGAAAAGGCATCGAGTGTTCACTAGAAACAAGGTTGGTAAGCTCGAGAATGCCACCAGCATCTGGTGAATCGGAAAGATAGTGATAGGAATTAAAGAAATGACAAAGAGTAGCATGCATTTAGGTTCTTCGACTTTCAAGGACTTTCACCTCTATCAAAAGCATAGCTCGAAGGTGTATAAAACGGTGTATATGATAGAAGGGTGTTACATTGGGCTATAGTAGAGAGATAGTGCTAGGCTATGACAAGCGTGTAGCGCTAAGGTAGGTAGAAAGCTAAGTTATGTTACTCCTAGGATAGAAGATAGAGTAAAGCTAAGATAAGATAATGATGCATTGAATTGATTATCAAAGGATCCCTATATAGAGCACAATTTCAATATGTATACTAAAATAAACTAACTACCCACTCTGATAGTAGCTCCATATTTGGCCTCAACTTCTGGTGGTTCTGGTAACTCACATCTGTTGTTTTGCACTACGCACGTTTGATTGCATTGTTGCTCTACAATAACTATCAAATTGATAATCACCCCTTATCGACCATGGCTTATGCTGGTTATTTATTTTACTTCGGCCTATGATATAGACTACTGCTTTGTAGTTAATAATGGTTAAGGCTCAATTCATTAGCCTACCTTTCGACATGATGACTAAGTAACTCTTCTTCAGCCTCTTCCTCCCCACTTAGTAGAACTTATCACACCATATCTTATCAATTCCGAAAAGAATCATCTGATTTCTATCTATTTTGACTTCATCCAAATTGGTCCACATGGCAGTTACTCATGGCTTTTTGGTGGGTTGTTGGGATGTGGTGTAAATAAGACAAAATCAAAAAATTGAAATAACAAATCGCACAAAATCTACATGATATATTCTACGAATCTAATGGAGATATGGTGTAGATAGAATTGATACAAGAAATTAAAGAAGAGCAAATCTGATTAATTTTCATTTCTGTATCTCCGACTAAATCCAAAAGTGAAAGAACAATAAATTCCACAATATCTCACTAAATCTTTGAAAGAATAATAAATTCCGCAATATCTCACTAAATCTTTCTCCCTTCCTAGAGTCGCTATATAAAGAGCTTTACCTTACCACCAAACAACACAAGCACAATGACATCCAAGAATTCCATTGCTATTCTGGTCTTTCTCCTTGTTACTCTCATTATGCCTGCCCAATCCACCAGTACGTATTACGTTCACCCATCAAAGTGTTTCTCATTGAAGCTTTTGTTTTGGCTGTCTAATTAAGTTTGAGCTTAAGCTTGAGAAACCATTGCTGCAGTTGATGCTAAAGTTTGACTGGTTATTTGTTTGCAGGTTATCCAATTCATGATCAACAAATTGTACGCTGCATTTATATGGGGCCGTGCGTAAATAGTCGTCATTGTGAAAAGCATTGCCAATTCAATCACCATCTTCTTGGGAAATGCGCTGATTATAACAATACACAAATTTGCTGCTGTCTTCCACCATGATTTGGAAGGGAGTTCAGGAGGCCTTTTCGTTAATACATATGTAGTCTTCATGAGTTTCATTTTGTGCCACTATGCCCGCTTTCATGTTCTCTGCTCTCTATATGGAAGGAAATAAATGAAATAATTTATAAACAAGAAAGCAATAGAAAAAGAAATGCTCATTTCGTATGTGATGCGTTGTCGAATCTATTTTTCTTTTGAACCCTTTTTTGTATTTAAAATATAATTTTCTTAGATTCTCCATAACTAAGAAATCCCAGGTATAAATCTAAGCAGTGGTGTCCTAGTCATTTGTTTCGAGAAGGACCTTTTTCTCAAAATTACGACTTAATATCTGTAAGTGGCTCTCATTAATAGCTAGAATGGATGTCACTATTTCAATTTATCACTTATCCTTTTTACAGCTATTTTTAAAATGCGATATGATACTTTAAAAAAGTATAATTAACATCTAGATTCAAAATAAAAATATTTATTGCACATTAAGTAATAAACTTTAATAATATGCTAGCATATGTAATACTAGCAACATTCACATTAATTACACATTAATCAATAAACTTTAATAACAATCATACACATTACTATTGATGTCATTAATTTCAGTGTCCACTTGGTCAATGCAGCGTTCTGCATAAGCTGGGCCTCCACTTGAAATCGAACAATGAATTTAAGTTAGTTGCAATTATTAGAAAGTTAAAAGTTTTAATTATAGGTAACAAAACTTGCCCCAATATTCAAGAATTTCAAAATTATAATTGGCCAATGCCACTCAAAAAGCTTATATTATATCGGATGAAAAACTTGTACTCACTAATGACCAGCTTTCTTATATTATATTATCTAAAATTTCAAGTAGGAGGGCATGGAACTCTTTTTTAAAAAAAATAAAAAATAAAATGGCAAGTCATCTCGTATTAAATTGATAGATGAAATGAGAGAGAGGAACAGTAACAAATATAAAAGAAGCAAATTAAGAGGAAAGAAGGAAAGAAGAAAAACAGACAATTGGAGGATACAAGGTCAGCCCAAAAACCTGGCCCAATAGAAAGCAGGCAGAAAACCTTATCACAACGTATTTGCTCCGGTCCAGTCCTAACTCAGCCCAAACCCAAAACAACATACACAAAGTCAAAAAACAGCTACTATGTGGAACCCTGCTGGTCTCTCTACTAAACACCTTGAATGCACCAATATGCGCAAATGGTTGGAATAATTATGTTCTGTGGTTCATGCAGATTTATGGTAATACTTACCATGCTCTATGCTTGAGATTGCCCAAATTCTCGGATCAAGTAAACCTATTCTAATTGTACCCCAAAAATCATCCCCTTTTTTTAAGTGATTTTTTCACTTCGTCTATTAGTTGTTTATTTAATTGCTCAATTGAAAACAACATATTCATATTGTTGTGGTTGTATTCGAACAAAGATATTTTGACAGAAATTAACTCTCTTACCACATCTTAACCAACTAGATCTGATATTTTGGAACTAGTTAATACTCTACGATTGAACCTAATCAAGTTAAAAGGGTGGTCTTAGGCTCTTAGCCTAGTCTAAAAGCTTTTTAGGGTTGGATTGGTGCATAGGATGCTTGTAAAGAAGGGCAAAACAAAATAAGATTTGTTTCTAATGAGACCTGACATCCTTATATTTTTTATGTTTGTTTTGTTTACCTATATCAAAATACAGTTTACATAATGCCAGGCTTGAGAATTATGTTGTGGTAGGAATTGGTCGTGTTCAGTAATATATCAAGCCTCTAAAGATATGACCCAAACTTAACTCCATTGACTAGCAAATTAAACTGACCTAGACCTAACCTGCCTTCGACTTAACTTTGGATTTGGATAACATTCAACTTGATCGATTTGAAGACAATGGAGGATTTGGTAGGGAAGAGACTCAAACTTTAGCAGAAGGTAAAAATCACGATGGATTCGGTAGAGGTAAAACCCATCACAGTATTTGCCCCCTAATATATAGATTAGGATATGTACTAGCCAAAGAAAATCTTGCTATCGAAGAGTTGCCCCTGGCCTTCAAAATGGGGACGGCTAGTACCTTAACGTTATACCACTACCTCCTATTTAGTAAGTCACCAATTCCGCAATCAAATAATTAAATAGGCATGGTCTCACCGACCTTAATAATCCAGTATTTTGCAAATTGATATAGCAACTTTCAAGCTTGAACATCAATCTAAAGTCGACTAAGTATCAACTCCTGGTTTATCTAGTATAACCCTACACTTGCTAGTAGGATTCTGCCTTGCCTTGGCCTATGAATTCCAAAGACTCCACAAAATAGTCTTCGGTGTTTTCGTCTACATAGGCCAAGATCCCTAAGTTGGGTTCTTCAAAGATGTCGGCATTTCGATGCAAAGATTGATTGGCTAATTTATCCACCATATAGACAAGATCGGCTAATTCCTCTACAATATATGATAGAGTGTGCTTTGGCTTATAATATCGACTGTTGATAGTGGAAACAATTCTTTCGACTTGTTCCAGCATCGAAATCAAAGATGTCAAGTATCACTGCATAAGTGGATTTCGCACGATGGCCACTTTACTGTTAGTATTTTGGCCTGCACCTCTCTTAATGTATCAACCTTTAGATCATGGATGGTCCAGATATGGTGTAAACAATATTCTTCCATTTTTACTCTTAGTATATGAAACTACATTGCATAACAACCATTATATGGTTACCTATCATGTGCTTGTTACCTAGCCATGACATGATGTGGAAATGAGTTGAGCTTGAGTGAGCCAGGCGAACCTCTACTTCAGCTTATTTTATATTCGAGTTGAGCTCAAGATATTTATGTATGGCTTGTTTAAGAGTTCTAGGGAAAAGTGAGATCATTTGAGGCTTTCAAGAGAAATAATCCCTATTATATCTTCATTTTATATTTGTAATATATTTTATCCCACATATCCATTTAAATCCATTATTAATAAAGTGATTGAAATAATATATGATATATACATATAAATTATTCATATATTAATATATTAAGTTAATTCGAACCAAGCTCGAGAAAGCTAAGCTTAGCTCGACTTTGGCTTGTTATTAAATCAAGTGAGACAAATTTAAGCAAAATTTTGAGCTAAACTCGAGGTAATTCGTGAATAGCTTGTTAGCCCATTTTGCAGTGCATAATTGATTTTTTTGGTACTTTTCAATGGATGTTTATAGAATGATCAATGATCAAAATATAGTCTGGTATCGGATGGGAAGTCTGGTTTAATATATCCAAACCCTCTGAAGACTACTTAATAAATTTTATGATATTTTTATTAACCAAAACTAGCGACCATTTGCATATGGTTTGGGCATCAACCAAAATCAAACTAGTAATCCTAATAGGTCTAGATCTGAATTTACTAAAACCTAGACTCAACCCACCGTAATGATATGCTTATTTTCTCTTGCTATTTTTATTTTTTTCCAAACCCTTATTCTTTACCAAAATTCACCGGCTTTCCAACCCAAATTTCTTTAGAAAATCTAAATTACATATTGACTCTCCAACCAGAATTACTTTTGGAAATCTGTTCTCTCTCCTTTTTTTGGAAATCCATTTTTTTGGAAATTTTGGTCACACTATGGCTTCCAACCTGATTTTTTTTGGAAATTCATTTTTTTAGAAAATGTTGGTCACACACTGACTCCCCAACATGAATCATGTTTTTGGAAATGTTGGCTTGCTTCCAATATTTTGGAGATCTTCTCGAGTTGGTCAGATCCTAAACCAAAGTGAATGCTTTTTTAAACTTGTAAAAATACAAAGGGTGAATTTTATGGAAGCTTTTCCTGCTTGCACCGGCTTGGGAACAAGGAACTATTTTTTCCTTTGATGTATGTGATACTATCTTATGTTTTGTTATTATTTTTGAATCAGTAGAGACATTGTTGTTCTGCATACTTATATTTATGAGATATATTATGGTTATTATTTTTTAGATGGCCAATGGAATTGTAGCAGTGGTTTGTAGGGGTTGATAGCCACTGGCGACTGGCAGCAATCTTGTGGAGTGATTAATTATAACCCTATTTGATTTTGATGAGCTCAAAGTATTTGAGTATATCTTATGTTATACTAATGAATTCAATCTAGTGTTTCAGGCAAATATTTATGAATTTATGTTTAAGAGCATCGAGCCTTGGTTCAAAGTCAATTAGCTAAGTATTGAACTCACTTAAGCCAAAGTCTGAAGCTCGAGTCGACTCCGGAAGATTTCGAGTCGACTCTAAGTGTTTCAGAGGTTCTGGCACATGCTCGAGTTGACTCCGGTACACTACGAATCGACTCCGACTAAGAACTGACAGAAGGACAGAAAGTTGATTTTCAGACCCTATCAGCGAGTCGACTTCAGAAGGGTTCGAGTCGACTCCGATGGAATCCGAGTCGACTCCCGATGATTCCAGATCGACTCCAAAAGGTAACAAAAGAAAGACAGAATGATGTATTTCAGACCCTGCAACCGAGTCGACTCCAGAAGGTTACGAGTCGACTCCGAAGTTTGGCGAGTCGACTCCTAGTTACGTCCGAGTCGACTCTCAGAGGAAAGCAAGATTAAAAGGCAGAGAACCAACTTCGGGGACTCTGAGAGCCGAGTCGACTCCAACAAAGTGCGAGTCGACTCCGAGGCAGTTCAACTCAAAACATAGAGGATCAGTTTTTCGGTCTCTGAGAGCCGAGTCGACTCCAACAAAGTGCGAGTCGACTCCGAGGCAGCTCAGGTCAACAGACAGAGGATCGGGGTTTCCGACTCTGAGAGCCGAGTCGACTCCAAGAGAATCCGAGTCGACTCGAGGTAGTAAAACCGAAAGAAAGATCTCTGGAACCCTGAGAACGAGCCGTCTCCAAAAGTGTCGAGTCATCTCCAGACATTGGCGAGTTGACTCCAAGTTTGGTCCGAGCCGACTCCGGAACGGGACAGCATTTTAATTCAAATCCTGAACAGTGGGCGAGTCGTCTCCAGTGAAGCATGAGTCGACTCCAGCAACAGCCGAGTCGACTCCAGATCGAGCGAGTCGACTCTGACCCCAACGGATACATTGTCAGGAGTTGCAGATTGTGCAGAACGGCCACAAATTAGTGTCTAGCAGCTAGTTTTCAAAGGAGACTGCTTAAATAGCTAAAGTGAACAGTAGTAGACATCAAGAGAGCTATTCCATTCAAACAAAAAGAGATTTCCACCTACCAAAGGCTCTCAAGAGAAAATACAAGAGAAAGAAGGAAGAAGCGCATTGAACTCCATCCAACAAACTCTTTCCTTCGCATTCAAGGCTCTCCTTCTGACATCAAATCTTTAGCGCATTCAAAGAGGAGACTCAGAGTTCGAGAAGCCTCTTCTTTCTCTTCCAAAATCTGTTTGAGGGCTTCTAACTCTACTTTATTCATATTGTTCATATTTGCTTTTTAAGAAGCTTTCCCTGTACTCTTTCCAAACTGTTTTTTTTTTTCTTACTTGATTCAATCAGGGGATTGAATCAAGGTTGTTAAAGTTAGTTGGTAAGCCGAAGTTAAAACCAACGGTGTAAGGGTTCGATTGTAATTCCGGAAAAACAATCGGGTGGTTCTAGTCGGTGAGCCTGTGAAAACCGACCGAGTTCGTTGTGATCTCGTGAAAACAACAAGTTAGGTTGTGAACTTGTAAAACAACTGGCTGTAATCCTAGGAATTATAGTGAACTCCCAAGTGAAACTTGGAGAGTAGACATAGGAGCAAGGGTTAGCTCCGAATCACTATAAAACCTCTTGTGTTTGTAATTGGTTCATTGTCTCTTCCATCCTCTCCACTCACTACAACTAGTAATCTAATTAATCTGCCTGCAATAATCTTAATTAGTTACTCATTAAGTTTTAATTTGCAATTATTACTTAAAACCCAATTCACCCCCCCCCCCCCTCTTGGGTTGTCTTCTTGGGCAACAAGTGGTATCAGAGCCGGAGCTCTTATATTAAAAGAGTAAAAAATCAAAATGACAACCCCTTTTGGATCTTCTCTTAGTGAGGGGCAATCCACCAATAGGCCTCCATTCTTTAATGGAGCCAACTACACCTATTGGAAGGCTATGAGGATATTCATCCAAGCCCAAGACTATGATGTTTGGAGCATCATAATTAATGGACCATACATTCCTTCTATTTATGTAGATAACATTGCTATACCCAAGCTTGAAAAAGATTGGGATGACAATGATAGAAGGAAGGCACAACTAAATGCCAAAGCAATGAATATGCTTTAACGTGCCTTAGATCATAATGAATTCAATAGAATCTCTACTTGCAATTCTGCAAAAGAGATATGGGACAAACTTGAAGTGACCCACGAGGGCACGAATCAAGTAAAGAAATCTAATAAACATACTAGTACATAAGTATGAACTATTTAAGATGGAATCTAATGAAACTATCTATCACTTGCATGTTTACTAGATTTACTGATATTGTCAATGTGGAGTGATTGATTATAACCCTATTTGATTTTGATAAGCTCAAAACATTTGAGTATATCTTATGTTTATTAATGAATTCAATCTAGTGTTTCAGTGAAATTCTCTTAAATTTATGGTTAAGTGTCTCTAGATTTGGTTCAAGACACTTTGGATAAGTTAAGAAGTCAATATGAGCCAAAGTCTGAGACTCGAGTCGACTCCGGAATATTACGAGTCGACTCCAAGCGTATCAGAAGCACTGGCACAGGCTCGAGTCGACTCCAGAACATTACGAGTCGACTCCGACTGAGAACAGACAGACAAACAGAAAGATCCAACTCAAAACCTATCAGCGAGTCGACTCCTGAAGAGCGCGAGTCGACTCCGATGCTTGCCGAGTCGACTCCAGAGTAGTATGAGTCGACTCCAGGGAGTTACAGACAGAAAGACAGAAAAATTATTTTGGATCCTGAGAGCCGAGTCGACTCCTGAGGAACTCGAGTCGACTCCGATGGTTGGCAGGTCGACTCCAAAGGAAGCGAGAGTCGACTCTCAGTATAATACAAGGCAAAAGTCAGAGAGCAACTTTCGGACACTGAGAGCCGAGTCGACTCCCGCAAAGGCCGAGTCGACTCAAAAGACAGCGCGACCCCAAAAAGACAGAAGACAGTATTTTTGTCTCTGAGAGGCGAGTCGACTCCAAGACAGTTCGAGTCGACTCCAAGGCAGCGCTACCCCAAAAAGACAGAAGACTGCTTTTCGGATACTGAGAGCCGAGTCGACTCCAAAACAGTCCGAGTCGACTCCAAGACAGCACGAGCCAAAAGACAGAAGCTCGGGAGTTCGGACTCTGAGCGCCGAGTCGACTCCCAGAATTCACGAGTCGACTCGAGTGAGCAAACTTGAAAAATGCATCCAGGGATTCCTCGGGATGAGCCGACTCCAAAAGTGCCAGGTCAGCTCCAGACTTTGGGGAGTCGACTCCGGGTTAAGTCGAGTCGACTCCCAGTCGAGAAGAGCACTTTAATTCAAATCCGGAACAGTTGCCGAGCCGACTCCAGAAAAGCATGAGTCGACTCCTGCTGCAGCCGAGTCGACTCCGGATCGCGCGAGTCGACTCCGATCCCAACGGAAACATTGTCAGGATGTGCAGAATGTGCAGAACGGCTAGTAGATTGTGTCTAACGGCTAGTTTTCGTGGGGAATGGCTTAAATAGCCACAGAGAACTGTAGCAAGGTAGAGAAGTGACATTCCTTTCAAAGAAAACACATATTCTTCATCTGCCAAAGGATTTTCAACGAAAAAGAAGGAAGAGGGCCATTAACTCCATTCAACCAACTCTTCCCAGCATTAAAGAAGTCTCCTTCAGCCTTCAAGTCTTCAAGACATTCAAGAGGAGACCCAGAGTTCAAGAAGCCCTCCACTACATCATCATAAATTGTTTGAGGCCTCTTAACTTCTCTTCTATTTATATTGCTGAAAATCTGCTTATTTAGAAGCTGTATTTTTCTGTTTGTTTTTCTATCCATTTGGTCCTTACTTGATTCAATCAGGGGATTGAATCAAGGGTGTAAAGGTTTGTTGGTGAGCCTAGGTTGAAACCAACGTGTGAAGGGTTTGATTGTGATCCCGAAAAAATAATCGGGCGGTTCTAGTCGGTGAGCCTGGGAAAACCGACCGAGTTCGTTGTGACCTCGTAAAACAACAAGTTGGGTTGTGAGCTTGTAAAACAACCGGCTGTAATCTGAGGGGTTATAGTGAATTTCCAAGTGAGGCTTGGGGAGTGGACGTAGGAGCAAGGGTTAGCTCCGAACCACTATAAAATCATTGTGTTTGTGATTGCCTTGACTTCTTTACTTTCATCTCACTCACTGCACATAGCATCTAATTAATCAACTTGCAAAAAGTATTAATTAGTGTCCACAAATATTTTAATTGCAATAATTGTGGAGTGATTGATTAAAACCCCGTTTGATTTTGATGAGCTCAAAGCATTGGAGTATATCTTGTGATTACTAATGAATTCAATTGAGTGTTTCAGTGAAAATCCTGTCCAAGTGTCTCTAGACTTGGTTCATAGCATTTTGGATAAGTTAAGAAGTCTGCATGAACCAATGTCTGAGATACGAGTCGACTCCCGAGTTTCACGAGTCGACTCCAAGCGTATCAAGGTCACTGGCACGAGCTCGAGTCGACTCCTGATCAGTACGAGTCGACTCCAACTGAAAACAGACAGAAGGACAGAAGAGCAGTTTTTCAGGTCTGAGATTCGAGTCGACTCCAGTGGAACGCGAGTCGACTCCCAGCGGTACACAAAGAAAAAGTCAGAGAGCGTTTTATGGACTCTGAGATTCGAGTCGACTCCCGCAGTACGCGAGTCGACTCCGAGACTGTGCAACCATCGACAGACAGAAGACCATGTTACTGCCTCTGAGATTCGAGTCGACTCCCAGACAGCTCGAGTCGACTCCAAGACAAGCTTCACGTCAAAAGGCAGAAGACCAACTTTCGGAAACTGAGAGCCGAGTCGACTCCAAGGAAGTTCGAGTCGACTCCAAGACTGGATGAGCCAAAAGACAGAGAATCGGGAGTTCGGGCTCTGAGATTCGAGTCGACTCCCAGGACAGTCGAGTCGACTCGAGTGGACAAAATTCAAATTTGGATCCACGGACTACAGAGGATGAGCCGACTCCAAAATTGCCAGGTCAGCGCCAGAAGTTGGCGAGTCGACTCCGGGTCAAGACGAGTCGACTCCCAGTCAAGACGGCAACTTTAATTCAAACTGGGAACAGTTGCCGAGTCGACTCCGGAAAAGCTCGAGTCGACTCCTGCTACAGCCGAGTCGACTCCTGATCGCGCGAGTCGACTCCAACCCACCAACGGTCACATTGTCAGGCTGCGCAGAGTGTGCAGAACGGCCAGAAAAAGCAGAGTAACGGCTAGTTTCCGTGGGGGTTGGCTTAAATAGCCACAGAAGACTGTAGCAAGGTAGAGAACACACATTCCACTCCTAGCATTCAAGTCTTCAAGCTCTCTAAGTGCTCTTCAACGAGAAAAAGGGAAGATCTGCATTTACTGCTCCACCAACATCTTCCCAGCATTCAAAGCTTCCTCCTCCTGCTTTCAAGTCGATCACTCTTTCAAGAGGAGACCGGAGTTCCAGAAGCCACACCTCTTCACCATCTTAAAAGCGTTTGAGGGCTTCTAACTCCTTTACGATTATATTGTTTTAAATCTGCTTTTTGAGAAGCTATTTTCTGTTTTCTTCTATCTCGTGTATTTACTTGATTCAATCGGGGGATTGAATCAAGGGGATTAAGGTTGGTTGGTGAGCCGATTTAAAACCAACGAGTGTAAGGGTTTGATTGTGATCCCGGGAAAACAATCGGAGTGGTTCTAGTCGGTGAGCCTGGGAAAACCGACCGAGTTCGTTGTGAGCTCGTAAAACAACAAGTTCGGTTGCGAGCTTGCAAAACAACCGGCTGTAATCCAAGGGGGTTATAGTGAAATTCCCAAGTGAGACTTGGGGAGTGGACGTAGGAGCAAGGGTTAGCTCCGAACCACTATAAAACTTTGTGTTTGTAGTGCATTGTCTCTCATCTTCTTCCCCACACATTACTCACAGCACTTAGCTTTAATTAAATAACTGGCTATAGTATTTAGTTAATCATCCACAAAGTTTTAATTAGCTAAGTTAATTTAAAAACCCAATTCACCCCCCCCCCCCCTCTTGGGTTGTCTATCTGGGCAACAAGTGGTATCAGAGCCAAAAACTCTTCCACTCAAGAGTTAAAAGATCAAAATGACAACCCCATTTGGATCTTCTCACATTGAGGGTCAGTCCACCCAAAGACCTCCTTTCTTCAATGGATCCGACTACTCATACTGGAAGGCTAGGATGAGAATATTCATCCAAGCCCAAGACTATGAGATGTGGACCATTGTAGTGAATGGCCCATACATCCCATCCACATATGTAGAGGGTGTTAAGGTACCCAAACTAGAAACGGATTGGGATGAACATGACATGAGGAAGGCACAACTAAACTCTAAAGCAATGAATGTGTTTTATTGTGCCTTAGACCGTAATGAATTCAATAGAGTTTCAACTTGTAATTCTGCAAAAGAAATTTGGGACAGACTTGAAGTGACCCATGAGGGCACGAATCAAGTCAAGGAATCCAAAATAAACATCTTGGTTCATAAATATGAACTATTTAAAATGGATTCAAATGAAACAATCACAAGCATGTTCACTAGGTTTACTGATATTGTCAATGGCCTAAAAAGCCTTGGCAAGAACTATACTAACAGTGAACTTGTCAGAAAAATCCTTCGATGTCTACCAAGGTCGTGGGAAGCCAAGGTGACGGCGATCCAAGAAGCTAAAGACTTGAACAAGCTTCAACTTGAAGAGCTCCTTGGATCCCTGATGACGCATGAGCTTACCATGAAACAACACAACGAGGAAGAGTCCTTCCATAAGAAAAAGGTAATAGCTTTAAAATCTACTTCTTCTAACAAGGACCTGTCTTGCAGCAGCAGCAGTGAAGAGGAAGAAGATGAGGAAGATGGTGGTGAGGCACTTCTTGTGCGCAAGTTCAAGAAGTTTATCAACCACAAGAAGACGTATCATCAAAGGAGAGGTCCCTCAAATTCCTACCGCAGAGACAAAGGTAAGGAAAGGGAAAATGAGGGGATTGGGTGTTACGAGTGCAAGAAGCCGGGACACATAAGAGCAGAGTGCCCCTTACTGAAGAAGGGGAGTAAGTACAAGAAGAAGAAGGCACTTGTCACCACCCTATCGGACTCCGATGCATCATCTTCATCATCGGATGAAGAACAAGAAGAGAAGGCCAATTTCTGTTTCATGGCCAACGAAAATGAGGTAATCTCCGATACGCATTTTGATTTTACATTTGATGAACTTTATGATGCGTTCAATGAATTAATGATTGAGTATAAGAATATAAATGATAAAAACAGAGAACTAAAAGTAACTAACCAAAGTTATATTCATAAGCATGATTCATTAATTAAGGATAAAGATAATCTCACCAAAGAAAATCTAGAACTTAAGACAAGCAACCAACTCCTAATTAAGAAGACTAACACCTTAACGAAAGATATTGAGAAACTAACAAAGGAATTTTTAGATCTCAAAAACCATAAACAAGTCTTAAACAAGGATCTAACTAAAGAGCTAAATGATCTAAAAACCGAAAATCAGACATTAACTAAAGAACTAAACAAATACAAACCCTTAGTTGAAAAATTCACATATAGTTCTGAAAAGTTAAACATGATACTTAATAATCAACGAGCCGTATTTAATAAAGCGGATTTAGGGTATAAACCAAGGAATAAGCAAAAACTTCTTAGTAACTTCTTTGTTAAAGCTGGGGAAACTAAAATTAAGAAAATAACTTGCTTTTGTTGTGGAATAGTAGGACATAAAGCAAATGCATGTAATTTTAGGAAAAGTAAAACTAAAAGAAAAAATAAAAGGGTATGGGTTCCAAAAGGAACCAACTTGACTAACCATGAAGGACCCAAGAAAACTTGGGTACCTAAGATGACATGATTTGCTTGTGTAGGAGTGTCTTGCAGCCAAGGTCAACAAAAACTGCTGGTATTTGGATAGTGGCTGTTCAAGGCACATGACGGGTGATAAAGATCAATTTTTCACCCTTGAAGCTAAGAAGGGAGGTGCTGTGACTTTTGGAGACAACAACCAAGGTCACATCATTGGTATTGGTAAAGTTCAAATCACCCCTTCTACCTTTATAGATAACGTTAGATATGTTGATGGTCTTAAGCATAACTTGTTAAGCATTAGTCAATTATGTGATAAAGGATATGATGTTATGTTTAAACCATCACTATGTATTATAACAAATCCTAATAATAATAGTTTAGTTTTTAAAGGGATGAGACGTGGAAATGTATATGTGGTAGATCTAGAAGACCTTACAAAACATAACCAATGTTTAGTTGTTAATGAAACTAAAGAAAATGATGCTAGTTGGTTATGGCACCGTAAGTTAGGTCATGCAAGCATGGACACAATAACTAAACTAGTTAAAAGAGACTCCGTGATAGGTTTGCCAAAATTAAAATTTGAAAAGAACAAAATATGTGAAGCATGTCAATTTGGCAAACAATCTAGAAACTCTTTTAAATCCATAAAAAGTGTCTCTACTTCTAGGCCTCTAGAATTACTACACATGGACCTATTTGGTCCAACTAGAACAACAAGCCTAGGTGGAAATAAATATGGTCTAGTTATAGTAGATGATTACTCTAGGTACACATGGGTCATGTTTCTAGCGCATAAGGATCAAGCATTTTCTATGTTTAAGAAGTTCCATAAGGAAGTAACAAATGCTAGAGAGTCCTCAGTTATAGCTATTAGAAGTGACCATGGTACCGAATTCGAAAATCAATTATTTGATGAATTTTGTAGTAAAAAGGGGATAACCCATAATTTCTCAGCACCTAGGACACCACAACAAAATGGAGTTGTGGAAAGAAAAAATAGAACCCTAGAGGAAATGGCTAGAACGATGTTATGTGAAAGTAACCTCCCTAAGTACTTTTGGGGAGAAGCCATTAATACTTCTTGCCATGTATTAAATAGAGTTCTATTAAGACCCATCATAAAGAAAACACCATATGAACTGTGGAAAAACAGAAAACCAAAGGTTAACTATTTTCATGTTTTCGGATGTAGGTGTTTTGTACATAATAATGGGAAAGATAATCTAGGAAAATTTGATCCAAAATCTGATGAAGGAATATTCCTAGGTTATTCTACAACTAGTAAAGCCTATAGAATCTTTAATAAAAGAACCCTAGTTATAGAAGAATCTATACATGTTGTTTTTGATGACTCTAGTGACATCTCATCTAGTAAGAAGGTTAATTTTGATGATGATATTGAAATACTTGAAGAAAAGATAGATGAGATGGGATTACAAGATGATAATCAAAAGTTGAATTGAAGGAGAATCATCAAACCAAGAGCCTATAGTGGATCATGGGCTAACTAAAGCTTGGAGGTATGCTCATGGGCATCCTAAGGAACTAATTCTAGATGATCCATCCCAACCCGTTAGGACTAGAGCATCCCTTAGAAATTTGAATAACCATCTAGCTTTTGTTTCACACTTTGAGCCCAAACATATAGAAGAAGCCGAAAATGATGTAAATTGGATAAATGCAATGCAAGAAGAACTAAACCAATTTACTAGAAACAAAGTGTGGGATCTAGTAGAGAGACCTTCTGAATATCCAATTATAGGTACAAAATGGATATATAAAAATAAGCTAGATGAAAATGGAATTGTTATAAGGAATAAGGCTAGACTAGTAGCAAAGGGTTATAATCAAGAAGAAGGTATAGACTTTGATGAAACCTTTGCTCCCGTAGCTAGACTTGAGGCTATTAGACTATTATTAGCATATGCATGCTCTAAGGACTTCAAGCTATATCAAATGGATGTAAAAAGTGCTTTTCTAAATGGGTTTATTAATGAGGAGGTATATGTGGAACAACCTCCTGGTTTTGAAAATCATCAATACCCCAATCATGTGTATAAACTGAACAAAGCACTTTATGGACTAAAACAAGCACCTAGAGCATGGTATGAGAGACTTAGTAAATTTCTATTAGAACATGAATTCTCTAGGGGAAATGTAGATACAACATTATTTCTGAAAAAGAAAAATAAGGATATGTTATTAGTACAGATTTATGTTGATGATATCATTTTCGGTGCTACTAACAATCGCCTCTGCGAGGAATTTGCTGATTTGATGCAGAGTGAGTTTGAGATGAGCATGATGGGAGAGTTGAACTACTTCCTCGGGCTTCAAATCAAACAATCTGAAGGAGGCATCTTCATCAATCAAGCCAAATATATCAAGGAGATGCTCAAGAAGTTTGATATGGAGGGAAACAAGTCAATCAGCACCCCCATGAGCTCATCATGTAAGTTAGACCAAGATGAATCAGGTAAATCTGTAGATCAAAAACTTTATAGAGGTATGATAGGTTCTTTACTGTATCTTACTGCAAGTAGGCCTGATATTATGTTTAGTGTGTGCATGTGTGCTAGATATCAGGCTAATCCTAAAGAATCACACCTAGCTGCAGTTAAGAGAATCTTTAAATACTTAATAGGAACTAAGAACATAGGGCTGTGGTACTCTAAAGAATCTAGCCTAAACTTAATAGGGTACACAGATTCAGACTTCGCTGGATGTAAGCTTGATAGAAAAAGTACCAGCGGGTCTTGTCAATTTTTAGAGAAAACCTAATCTCATGGTTTAGCAAGAAACAAAACTCGGTTGCATTATCCACTGCAGAAGCTGAATATGTTGCAGCCGGGAGTTGTTGTGCTCAAATCTTGTGGATTAAACAACAATTAGAAGATTATGGCATTAAACAAGATAAAATCCCCATTAATTGTGATAATACAAGTGCCATAAACCTAACTAAAAATCCAATTCAACACTCAAGAACTAAACACATTGAGATAAGACATCACTTCATAAGAGATCATGTATTGAATGGTGATGTGACTCTCCAATTTGTTTGTACTGATAATCAATTAGCAGATATTTTCACAAAACCCCTAAGTGAAGAGAGGTTCAGTGTACTTAGGAGGGGATTAGGAGTGATTGACCCATCCTAGTGGGAGTTTCCACTAGATTAATTGATTTTGATGATTAAAATGAGGTTAAAATAGAGTTTCTATTCAATGATCATCAAATCAGATCCCAACTAGGTGATCTTCCCTCATTTGGCACGGTTATAGCATGATTTTTAAGTGCGTGCCAAGGTTAGAGACGACTCGAGTAAGTTTCAGAGCCGGCTCCTAAGGGGGAGTCGACTCGCGCATTTAGGGGAGTCGACTCGCAAAGTTGGCAGCTGAGGGGGAGTCGACTCGCACATTGTCGGGAGTCGACTCGAAGTCTACAGGCGCATAAGGAGAGTCGACTCGCGCATTTTCTGGAGTCGACTCGAGGTCGAGTCGACTCGCGACTCAGGGGAGTCGACTCGCAGTCGGGATCCGACTTTTTAACCCTAGGTTTGTCGTTTCGCAAACACTTTTTCTCAAGCCGCCACTGTTCACAAAGCCCTAGAGCCGACTCCTAGGTCATCCTCGATCGTCTCCAAGCCCTTTTCCCGTCGATTCTTCGCCGGACATTGAGTTTCCATCCGTTCCTAGGTCTTTTCAGGTCAGTCCCGAGCTTCCTCTATCGATCCTTCTTCGTTCTCTAGGTTTTCATCTCGTTTAGGTCAAGATGCCTCGCAAGGGAGTTGTTAGAAAGAGGTCCCGTCCCGTGGCCGGTCCCGAGCGGCGCTCCAAGGCGCGGCACGATCCCGCGAGGCAACCTCCTCCGGATCGTTCCCCGCCTAGGGTGGTTCATGTTAGGCCGTTGGCCGGGAAGGCCGTCACCTCCGGGAGGTATGTCACTTTCGACTATCTCTCCCGGGAAGGATTCACCATAGGCGATAGGCTTAGAGCCCAGGGTCTAGAGTACTTCCTCACCTTGGACCTTCCCACCTATCCTGGCCTAGTTCAAGAGTTCTACAGTACCGTCCATCGGGGAGATGGAGGTATTGAGGGCACGGTATTAGGTGTCCCATTGCGTGTCACAGAGGACCTCATTGCCCATATCCTCCACCTTCCATTAGTAGGGGTGGCTCCTGCACATCCTGAGGATAGATTTGAGGCCCTTACGATCGTCTTAGGGCATCCACCTCAGTCTCCCCTAGATGAGGTATCTGCTAGCTCACTTCCTATTGAAGTGAGAATCCTTTTGAGCATTTTGTCCAGGTCCATCTTCCCTAAGACAGGGAGATTTGATTTTGTGAATGAGAGGGACCTAGCTATTATGTCTTACATTCTTCAGGACACCCCGGTCAACTTCCCCAAGCTCATTTATAGGTATATGTGTGAGCCCCTGGATAGACCTAGGCTCTCCCTCCCATACGGAATGATATTCACTCTTCTCTTTAGGCAGTACGAAATTTCCATTTCTGAGAAGGAACCCTCTCGTGCCTTGCGATGGACTGATCGCTTGGGTACGGGGACCATGCACAGGATGGGATTTCGGAAGAGAGAAGGGATCTGGGTTAGGAAGTCCACTCTCACCGCTCAGACCACCAGACCATCACCCAGTCCTGAGCCAGATTCTGACTACCCAGAGTTCCCAGACCATCCAGACCTTCCATCCACTCCTCCTGCTCCTACCACCTCTGCCGGACCTTCCTCCTCAGCTCCACCATCTATGGAGGTCCGTATTGATCCAGAGCAGCTCCGGGAGCTGCGGCAGGAGATCGTCCGAGATTTGAGGGACGAGCTGCTCCGGGAGCTCCGAGGTTCCGTGCTAGCTCCCACTCCTGCACCCACTCCATCCTCAGCATTGGTCCCATCCTTGACAGCCGTGACAGACATGACGGCTGAGGTGCGGCAGGAGATCTACAATATTAGGACCCTGGTGCAGGCCCAGTTCCACAGCATGAGCGAGGTCACGAGCACCACGAGGAGGATGCGGGATGACATCCGCCGTGACATGCACACCACCACCGAGGGGGCCGAGCGCTTGTCGAATGTGCTCATCGACAAGCTGGACGCACTTCAGACCTCGGTGACTGGGCTTCAGATGTCGGTGACTGAGCTCTCCACTACACATAGCAGAGCCACCACGTCTATTATCACGCAGCTGGGCCATGTTACAGAGGCAGTCGCCCTCCTTATGGAGCAGAGCCGATTGAGAGGAGGAGTCACATCCTCGAGAGGAGGAGCTACATCCTCCAGAGGAGGAGATGTATCCTCGAGAGGGGGAGCCACATCCTCGAGGAGGTCATAGATGATTTTGAGTTGTGTTTTGTCTTCTTTTGTATTGTTCTTGCTTTACCTATTGTATGCTCAAATGTATTCACCTTCATATCAATACAATGAGTAGACATCTTATCTTCATTTCTGTGCCATTTGATGATTGACTGTGCCATTTGTGCCATTGATTGTGTGTGATTACCTCCTTTTTGGTATGATGACAAAAAGGGGGAGAAATGTGTAAGTATAAAATATGTAAAAGGGGAGAAATATTAAAAAATATGTAAAAGAAATCAATGGAAATAAATAAAACGATAAACTCTTAAAAACACACATAAATTTGTTCTAAGTGGATTCGGTACCTCGAGGCTCATTATCTCTCTTTTGGGGCTCCTAATGGAGTAATCTCCAGAATCTATTCAAGGGATATTCGGAGATTAGCTGAATCCTACTCAAGAACAAATTGACAGATTTTTCCTCTAAAAACAAAAATTTTAGTTCAAAAATTTCAAAGCATTAAAAGAAAATTCAGAAAATCAAAACATAGTTGAATGCATATGTTGAGGGGGAGAATCTGAATATTAATCAAGCTAAATCATTAATGTCATATAAGCCAAACAATTGATTGCAGAATATGAAGGCTTATATAATTCCAAATGAAAGGGGAAACTTTAACTCCGAAATTTAATGTTTCACTCCTTTCAAACTTGGATAAATTAAATTATCAGACATTTGAATTCATTTATGGAGTTTATTTCATTATTTACTGAGCAACTCATTTTACATATACTCAAAGTTTTGTCATCATCAAAAAGGGGGAGATTGTGGAGTGATTGATTAAAACCCCGTTTGATTTTGATGGGCTCAAAGCATTGGAGTATATCTTGTGATTACTAATGAATTCAATTGAGTGTTTCAGTGAAAATCCTGTCCAAGTGTCTCTAGACTTGGTTCATAGCATTTTGGATAAGTTAAGAAGTCTGCATGAACCAATGTCTGAGATACGAGTCGACTCCCGAGTTTCACGAGTCGACTCCAAGCGTATCAAGGTCACTGGCACGAGCTCGAGTCGACTCCTGATCAGTACGAGTCGACTCCGACTGAAAACAGACAGAAGGACAGAAGAGCAGTTTTTCAGGTCTGAGATTCGAGTCGACTCCAGTGGAACGCGAGTCGACTCCCAGCGGTACACAAAGAAAAAGTCAGAGAGCGTTTTATGGACTCTGAGATTCGAGTCGACTCCCGCAGTACGCGAGTCGACTCCGAGACTGTGCGACCATCGACAGACAGAAGACCATGTTACTGCCTCTGAGATTCGAGTCGACTCCCAGACAGCTCGAGTCGACTCCAAGACAAGCTTCACGTCAAAAGGCAGAAGACCAACTTTCGGAAACTGAGAGCCGAGTCGACTCCAAGGAAGTTCGAGTCGACTCCAAGACTGGATGAGCCAAAAGACAGAGAATCGGGAGTTCGGGCTCTGAGATTCGAGTCGACTCCCAGGACAGTCGAGTCGACTCGAGTGGACAAAATTCAAATTTGGATCCACGGACTACAGAGGATGAGCCGACTCCAAAATTGCCAGGTCAGCGCCAGAAGTTGGCGAGTCGACTCCGGGTCAAGACGAGTCGACTCCCAGTCAAGACGGCAACTTTAATTCAAACTGGGAACAGTTGCCGAGTCGACTCCGGAAAAGCTCGAGTCGACTCCTGCTACAGCCGAGTCGACTCCTGATCGCGCGAGTCGACTCCAACCCACCAACGGTCACATTGTCAGGCTGCGCAGAGTGTGCAGAACGGCCAGAAAAAGCAGAGTAACGGCTAGTTTCCGTGGGGGTTGGCTTAAATAGCCACAGAAGACTGTAGCAAGGTAGAGAACACACATTCCACTCCTAGCATTCAAGTCTTCAAGCTCTCTAAGTGCTCTTCAACGAGAAAAAGGGAAGATCTGCATTTACTGCTCCACCAACATCTTCCCAGCATTCAAAGCTTCCTCCTCCTGCTTTCAAGTCGATCACTCTTTCAAGAGGAGACCGGAGTTCCAGAAGCCACACCTCTTCACCATCTTAAAAGCGTTTGAGGGCTTCTAACTCCTTTACGATTATATTGTTTTAAATCTGCTTTTTGAGAAGCTATTTTCTGTTTTCTTCTATCTCGTGTATTTACTTGATTCAATCGGGGGATTGAATCAAGGGGATTAAGGTTGGTTGGTGAGCCGGTTTAAAACCAACGAGTGTAAGGGTTTGATTGTGATCCCGGGAAAACAATCGGAGTGGTTCTAGTCGGTGAGCCTGGGAAAACCGACCGAGTTCGTTGTGAGCTCGTAAAACAACAAGTTCGGTTGCGAGCTTGCAAAACAACCGGCTGTAATCCAAGGGGGTTATAGTGAAATTCCCAAGTGAGACTTGGGGAGTGGACGTAGGAGCAAGGGTTAGCTCCGAACCACTATAAAACTTTGTGTTTGTAGTGCATTGTCTCTCATCTTCTTCCCCACACATTACTCACAGCACTTAGCTTTAATTAAATAACTGGCTATAGTATTTAGTTAATCATCCACAAAGTTTTAATTAGCTAAGTTAATTTAAAAACCCAATTCACCCCCCCCCCTCTTGGGTTGTCTATCTGGGCAACAATAATTATTTTAAAACCTAATTTACCCCCCCTCTTGGGTTGTCTATCTGGGCAACAAGTGGTATCAGAGCCTGAACTCTACTACCCAAAGAGTAAAAAATCAAAATGACAACCCCATTTGGATCTTCTCATATTGAGAGCCAGTCCACCCAAAGACCTCCATTCTTTAATGGGTCCGACTACTCATATTGGAAGGCAAGGATGAAAATATTCATCCAAGCACAAGACTATGAGATGTGGACCATCATACTTAATGGACCATACGTTCCATCAATTTTTGTAGAGGGTGTAACTATACCCAAACTTGAAAAGGATTGGGATGACAATGATAGAAGGAAGGCACAACTAAATGCCAAAGCAATGAATGTGCTTTATTGTGCTTTAGATAGAAATGAATTTAATAGAGTCTCTACTTGCAATTCTGCAAAAGAGATTTGGGATAGACTTGAAGTGACCCACGAGGGCACAAATCAAGTAAAAGAATCCAAAATAAATATATTAGTTCATAAGTATGAATTATTTAAAATGGATTTTAATGAAACAATCACTTGCATGTTTACTAGATTTACTGACATTGTCAATGGCCTAAAAAGCCTTGGCAAAAATTATACTAATAGTGAGCTTGTCAGGAAGATTCTTCGTTGTCTACCAAGATCATGGGAAGCCAAGGTGACGACAATCCAAGAAGCCAAGGACTTGAACAAGCTTCCACTTGAGGAGCTTCTTGGATCCCTAATGACGCACGAGCTCACAATGAAACAACACAGCGAAGAAGAGTCCTCCCACAAGAAAAAGGTAATAGCCCTCAAATCTGTTTCTACTAACAAAGACTTATCTTGCAGCAGCAGCAGTGAAGAGGAAGATAATGAGGGAGATGATGATGAGGCTCTTCTCGTGCGTAAGTTCAGAAAATTCATCAACCGTAAGAAGACCTTTCATCAAAGGAGAGGCCCCTCAAGTTCCTATCACAAGGATAAAGGTAAGGAAAGGAAAAATGAGGGAATCGGATGTTACGAATGTAAGAAGCCGGGACACTTCAGAGCAGACTGTCCTTTGTTCAAGAAGGCCAGCAAGTACAAGAAAAAGAAGGTCCTCGTCTCCACCCTATCGGACTCCGATACATCATCATCATCATCGGATGAGGAACAAGAAGAAAAGGCCAATCTATGCTTTATGGCAAACGAAAATGAGGTAACATCTGAAACGCATTTAGATTTTACCTTTGATGAGTTATATGATGCATTTAATGAATTAATGGATGAATATAAGACTATAAGCCTTAAGAATAAAGAGCTAAAACTAACCAATCAATCTCACCTCCATAAATACGATAAATTAGTTAAGGATAAGGATTTTATCACTAAAGAAAATTTAGAACTTAAGACAAGCAACCAAATGTTAATTCAAAAAACTAATACCTTGAGTAAAGATAACGAAAAACTAGCCAAGGAAATTTCTGAACTTAAAAAGGATAAACAAACTATTGGAGGTAATTTCACAAAAGACTTAGATGCACTAAAAACAGAAAAACAAAAGTTGGCAATAGAACTTGAGAAGTACAAGCTTTTTGTAGAAAAATTTACTTATAGCTCAGAAAAAATAGAAATGATACTTAATAGTCAACTAGCTGTGTTCAATAGAGCTGATTTAGGGTATAAACCTAAAAATAGGCAAAAACTCCTTAGTAATTTCTTTGTTAAAGCAGGAGAAAGCAAAATTAAGATAATAACATGTTTTTGCTGTGGAACATTAGGACATAAAGCAAATGTGTGTGATTATAGAAAAGAAAAAACTAAAAGAAAAATTAAAAGGGTTTGGGTTCCAAAAGGAACCAACATTACTAACCATGAAGGACCCAAGAAAACTTGGGTACCTAAAATTGTATGATTTGCTTGTGTAGGAGTGTCTTACAGCCAAGGTCGACAAAAATTGTTGGTACTTGGATAGTGGCTGCTCAAGACACATGACGGGTGACAAGGACCAATTCTTCACCCTTGAGCCTAAGAAGGGAGGTGCTGTGACATTTGGAGACAATAACCAAGGTCACATCATTGGTATAGGTAAAGTACAAATTACCCCTTCAACCTTTATTGATAATGTTCGATATGTTGATGGTCTTAAGCATAATCTACTTAGCATTAGTCAATTATGTGATAGAGATTTTGATGTTTTGTTCAAACCAACCTTATGCATCATAACCAACTCAAATGACAACAGTTTAGTTTTTAAAGGAATAAGACGTGGGAATGTGTATGTAGTAGACCTTGAGGATCTTGCCAAACATAACCCATGTTTAGTTGTTAATGAAACTAAGGATAATGATGCTAGTTGGTTATGGCACCGTAAGTTAGGTCATGCCAAGTATGGACACAATATCAAAACTAGTTAAAAGAGATTCTGTGATAGGTTTGCCAAAACTAAAGTTTGAAAAGAATAAAATATGTGAAGCTTGTCAATATGGCAAACAATCAAGGAACTCCTTTAAATTCATAAATTGTGTCTCTACCTCTAGACCTCTAGAACTACTACACATGGATCTATTCGGACCAACTAGAACCACAAGTCTAGGAGGAAATAAATATGGTCTAGTTATTGTAGATGACTTTTCTAGATATACTTGGGTCATGTTCTTAACTCATAAAGATCAAGCATTTTCAGTTTTTAAGAAATTTCATAAGGAAGTAACAAATGCTAGAAATACTTCAGTCATAGCTATTAGAAGTGACCATGGAACCGAATTTGAAAATCATTTGTTTGATGAGTTTTGTAGTAAAAAGGGAATAACTCATAATTTTTCTGCACCTAGGACACCACAACAAAATGGAGTTGTGGAAAAGAAAAATAGAACCCTAGAGAAAATGGATAGAACCATGTTATGTGAAAGTAACCTTCCTAAGTACTTTTGAGGAGAAGCCATTAATACCTCATGTCACATATTAAATAGAGTTTTATTGAGACCCATTATAAAGAAAACACCTTATGAACTTTGGAAAAATAGAAAACCAAAAGTAAACTATTTTCATGTCTTTGGATGTAGGTGTTTTGTTCATAATAATGAAAAAGACAATCTAGGTAAATTTGACTCTAAATCTGATGAAGGTATATTTTTGGGGTATTCTACAACTAGTAAAGCCTATAGAGTTTTTAATAAAAGAATCCTAGTTATAGAAGAATCTATACATGTAGTTTTTGATGATTCTAGCGATATCTCTTCGAGCAAGAGAGTTGATCTTGATAATGATGCTGGAATTCTTGAAGAAAAGATTGATGAGATGACATTACAAGATGATCAACAAAAATTAATTGGAAATGCATCATCAAGCCAAGAGGCTGTTGTGGATCATGGGCTGACTAAGGCTTGGAGGTATGCTCATGGGCATCCTAAGGAATTAATTTTAGATGATCCATCTCAACCTGTTAGGACTAGAGCATCTCTTAGGAACTTAAATAATCATCTAGCTTTTGTCTCACATTTTGAACCCAAACACATAGAAAAAGCTGAAAAAGATGTAAATTGGATAAATGCCATGCAAGAAGAATTAAACCAATTTACTAGAAACAAGGTATGGAACCTAGTTGAACGACCCTCTGAATATTCAATTATAGGTACTAAATGGATATATAAAAATAAACTTGATGAAAATGGAATTGTAATTAGGAATAAGGCTAGACTAGTAGCAAAGGGCTATAATCAAGAAGAAGGTATAGATTTTGATGAAACCTTTGCTCCTGTAGCTAGACTTGAGGCAATTAGATTATCACTAGCATTTGCATGCTCTAAGAATTTCAAATTATTTCAAATGGATGTAAAAAGTGCATTTTTAAATGAGTATATTAATGAGGAGGTGTGTGTAGAACAACCTCCTAGTTTTGAAAATCATCAATACCCTAATCATGTGTATAAATTGAACAAAGCACTTTATGGTTTGAAACAAGCACCTAGAGCATGGTATGAAAGACTTAGCAAATTTCTACTAGAACATGAGTTCACTAGGAAAAATGTAGATACAACACTGTTTTTAAAGAAGAAAAACAAAGATATGTTAGTAGTACAGATTTATGTTGATGATATTATTTTCGGTGCTACTAACAATCGCCTCTGTGAAGAATTTGCTGACTTGATGCAGAGTGAGTTTTAAATGAGCATGATGGGAGAGCTGAACTATTTTCTTGGGCTTCAAATCAAACAATCAAAAGAAGGGATCTTCATCAATCAAGCTAAATACATCAAGGAGATGCTTAAGAAGTTTGATATGGAGGGAAACAAGTCAATCAGCACACCAATGAGCTCATCATGCAAACTAGACCAAGATGAATCAGGTAAATCTGTACATCAAAAGATGTATAGAGGTATGATAGGATCTTTATTGTATCTCACTGCAAGTAAACCTGATATCATGTTTAGTGTATGCATGTATGCTAGATATCAGTCTAATCCTAAGGAATCTCATCTAATTGCAGTAAAGAGAATCTTTAAATACCTAATAGGAACAAAAAGTATAGGTTTATGGTATTCTAAAGAATCTAGCCTGAAATTAATAGGATACACAGATTCAGACTTTGCTGGTTGTAAACTTGATAAAAAAGCGCCAGCGGGTCATTGTTGGGGTATGTGGAGACCATTGGTGATGAAGAGAATTGAAGGAGAATTAATTCTGCATAGTTCTGTCTGGCGGACTGTCGGAGTCGACTCGAGCTACAGTCGAGTCAACTCGAGAATAGTGGAGTCGACTCGAGGCTCGTCGAGTCGACCCGAGAGGAGAAAAGCCGCAAAAATCATGTTTCTGTCTGGACTGTCAGAGTCGACTCGAGCTACAGTCGAGTCGACTCGAAGCATCATCGACTCGACTCGAGCCACAGTCGAGTCGACCCGAGATTGTGCTAGTCATACTGAAAGTTATCCAGACGTGCCCGAGTCGACTCGAACTAAAGTCGAGTCGACTCGAGCTCGCGGGAAATCATACGGATGAGTTTTCTTTTGGTGTTTTGTTGGCGTTTCGACGGCTATGATCATCTGAAGGTCTTGAGACTATATATAGGACTCATGAGAGCCCTAGGGTATAGAGATTGCCGTATATTTGAGAGAGACTCTTGTTTTGTGAGGCTAGGGTTCTAGAGAAGAAGAGGATTGGGATCCTACTTCTTGTGCAAAGGGAATTCTGTGTGAATCTCTTGAAGAGCGATCGCTTGTGATCGTTCGGGTGTGTGCTATCTCTGTAATCAGATCATCCTAATTGAGATTTGGAGCGGTGGAGGACGTAGGCTACTTGTAGCCGAACCTCGTTACATCTTTGTGTTTGCTTTGCTATTTTCTTCTTTCTTCTTCCTTTGGTCTGATAATCCGTTGCGGTGCTCAAGTGTTTTACCCTATTGATACCAGGGGTAATCTTTTGCCCTTCGCAGCGGAAGCGAAGTGGTGATCCTTGAGTCCGGTGTCGAGGGAGCGAGAGAGTGCTTATCCATTTGTTTCTCTCTTTGCTTGTCCGACGTCGGTGGCGGCGCCGGTGTGAGTGGGTTCCGGCGTGGGCGCTGACAACAAGTGGTATCAGAGCTATTGGTTTTCTGCGATGGCGGATGAAGGAAAGGTGCGAATTGAGAAGTTCAATGGCACGAACTTCGGATTTTGGAAGATGCAAATAGAGGATTACCTTTACCAGAAGGATCTCTATTTACCTCTTGGAGGTAGAGCAAAGAAACCAGAGAAGATGCCCGATGAAGACTGGGAGGTCCTCGATCGGAAGACGCTCGGCACCATTAGATTGTCACTTGCATCCCAATTGGCATTCAACATCAAAAACGAGAAGACGACGATGGAGTTGATGGCAATATTGTCGCGGATGTACGAGAAACCCTCAGCATCAAACAAGGTATTTCTCATGAAGAGGTTGTTTAATCTTCGTATGAAAAATGGCGGCAGCATAGCAGAATACCTCAACGAATTCAATGGACTCACGGCCCAGTTGGAGTCAGTGGAGATTAGTTTTGACGATGAGATTCGGGCATTGCTAATCCTCTCCGGATTGCCTGATAGCTGGGAGGGCCTGGTGATGGCGGTGAGCAACTCTTCGGCGACGGGAAAGTTGATCTTTGATGACGTTGTGGGAGTGCTTCTAAGTAAAGAAGCAAGAAGGAAATCTTTTGGAGCTACGGAGTCGTCTGGAAGTGTACTAAACACCTCTGACCGGGGAAGACAAAAGAAGGACGGTCGATTTCGAAGCGACTCGAAGTCGAGATCCAGCAGGTCTCGAGCACCTCAGAACAAGGGAGTGAAGTGCTGGAACTGCGGAAAGACGGGGCACTTTAAGAGGGACTGCAAATCTCCTAAAGGGAAGCAAGGCGACCACACCGAAGGAGTCAGCAAGGATCTGGCAAATCTTGCTGAAGACGGTGATATGGATGCCCTCGTTCTATCTTTATCTACCTGTGACGAGTCTTGGGTGATAGACTCGGGCGCGTCTTTCCATGCTACATCCCAACGGAAGCTTCTTGGAGGATATGAGAAGGGAGACTTCGGCAAAGTCTACCTAGGGGATGGAGAGCCTTGCACCATACAAGGAAGGGGAAGCGCGGAAGTGAAGTTGATTTCTGGATCTTCACTTGAGCTTGAGGACGTACGGCACGTGCCTCAACTGCAGAGGAATCTGATTTCTGTTGGACAGTTGGCGAGCCAGGGGTACAAGACTATTTTCACAGCTGATCAGTGGAAGATATCCAGGGGTTCGTTGACGGTGGCTAGTGGCAAGAAGGTTGGGACACTTTATGTCGCCAACGGCACGGAGAACTCTATTGGAGTTGCTGCAGCAGATGTGGACGCCAAGTTATGGCATTGTAGACTTGGGCATATGAGTTATCAGGGACTGGAGGTGATGCACCAGTTGGGAAAGCTGCAGGGTCTCAGGAGTGTTGAGATGGACTTCTGTGAGGATTGTGTTCTCGGAAAGCAGAAGCGTGTTTCATTCAACAAAGAAGGTAAACCTCGAAAGTAAGAAAAGCTAGATCTCGTGCACACGGACGTGTGGGGGCCTGCACCAGTTTCTTCCATTGGTGGATCTCAGTACTATGTTACTTTTATTGATGATGCTACCAGGAAGCTTTGGGTGTTCTTCTTGAAGCACAAGTCAGAGGTATTTGGGGTCTTCAGGAGATGGCAGGCGATGGTAGAACTCGAGACAGGAAGGAGGTTGAAATGCCTGAGATCGGACAACAGTGGTGAGTATTATAGCAGGGAGTTTGAGGACTACTGTGCAGATGCTGGGATCGTCAGGCAGAGGACAGTTCCAGGGACACCACAACAAAATGGAGTTGCTGAAAGGATGAACAGAACAATTAATGATCGTGCCAGGAGCATGAGGATACATGCTGGATTGCCACAGCAGTTTTGGGTGGAAGCAGTTAACACTGCTGCCTACTTGATCAACAGAGGGCCATCAAAGAAACTTGAATTTGGGATTCCTGAGGAAGCATGGACAGCGAAGAAGATTGATTTGGCGCACTTACGAGTATTCGGTTGTACCAGTTATGTCCATATTGATTCCAGTCAAAGAAGCAAACTAGACGCCAAATCAAAGAAGTGCATTTTCGTTGGATACGGAGGTCAACTGTTTGGGTACCGGCTGTGGGATCCCGAACACAGGAAGATCATTCGTAGTAATGATGTGGTATTCAATGAAAAAATGCAGCAGAGCTATGAATCAGAAACAAAACCTGTTGAGCCGTGTTTTGTGGATCCTGAAGAGGAGTCTACAAATTCTGGTCAAAAGACTCAGTCAAAGCAAGAACCTGAAGCATTGGCACCCCCTCCACAACTAAGAAGGCCCACTCGTAGTACTCATGGGAAGCCTCCTCAAAGGTATGATGGGACTCTTAGTTATTTGCTGCTCACAGATAATGGCGAACCTGAATGCTTCACGGAGACATTGGAGGTTGATACCAGAAAGGAGTGGGAGTTGGCCATGGATGATGAGATGAAGTCATTGGAGCAGAATCAAACATGGGATTTGGTGGATCTGCCTAAGGGGAAGAAAGCACTGTCAAACAAATGGGTTTACAGGCTGAAGGAAGAGCAGGGTGGGAAGAAGCGGTACAAGGCCAGGCTGGTTGTAAAAGGATTTCAGCAGAGAGCAGGTATCGACTTCACAGAGATTTTTTCTCCTGTAGTCAAGATGAGTTCTATTCGAGCGGTGCTGAGCATGGTGGCAGTAGAGGATCTTCACTTAGAGCAACTTGATGTGAAGACGGCCTTTCTCCACGGAGATCTCGATGAGGAGATATATATGCAGCAGCCGGAGGGATACATTGCAGCTGGCACGGGTGACTTAGTCTGCAAATTAAAGAAAAGCCTCTATGGTTTGAAACAGGCACCCAGACAATGGTATCTCAAGTTCGATAGTTACATGCTTGAGATAGGATACAGGAGATGTCAGGAGGATCACTGTTGCTACTTCCGGGACTTCGGTACATCTTACATTATCTTGCTATTGTATGTTGATGACATGTTAGTTGCAGGAGCTAGCATGCATGAGATTGCAAAATTGAAGCTGAAGCTATCAAGAAAATTTGCAATGAAGGATCTAGGAGCAGCGAAACAGATCCTTGGGATGCGGATCAGCAGAGATAGGTCTAAACATATCCTCAGACTATCTCAGGCGGAGTACATCAGCCGAGTACTCAGGAGATTCTGCATGGAGAGTGCCAAACATGTTGGCACACCGCTGGGTGCCCACTTTAAGCTTTCAAAAGGGCAAAGTCCGAAGACACGGGTGGAGGAGCTCAATATGTCAAAAATCCCGTATGCATCGGCAGTGGGGAGCTTGATGTATGCTATGGTGTGTACGAGACCAGACATTGCTCAAGCAGTGGGAGTTGTGAGTCGCTTTATGAGCTGCCCAGACTTGGAGCATTGGCGCGCGGTCAAATGGATACTGAGGTATCTGAGAGGCACTGAGCACATGTTATTGTGCTATGGAGGTTCTGAGATCCAGTTACAGGGCTCTGTGGACTCAGACATGGCAGGGGACTTGGACGGAAGAAGGAGCACGACAGGGTACTTGTTCACCTTGGGCAGTGGAGCCGTCAGTTGGATTTCCAGGTTGCAACCAGTTGTTGCATTGTCGACTACGGAGGCGGAGTATGTGGCAGCCACAGAGGCGTGCAAGAAACTAATATAGCTTCAAGGCTTGATGAAGGAGCTTGGGAAGGAGCAGAAGGATTGCATGTTATATTCAGATAGTCAAAGTGCAATTCATCTGGCAAAGAATTCAGCTTTCCATTCAAGGACGAAGCATATTGACATACGGTACCACTTCGTGAGGTCATTGCTCGAGCAGGGACTCGTCAAGTTGGAGAAAATTCATACAAGTCAGAATCCTGCAGATATGTTGACGAAGGTCGTCACGGTGGAGAAGCTGAGGAGTTGTTCAGCTTCTGCTGGTCTTCATGCTTAAAGATGTTGAGGAGGCATCGTACTGATTTCACTAGGATGATCCAGTTTCAGTGGGAGCACAGAGGAGAACCAAGTAACAAGAGGATATACCCAAGGTCTCCAAGTGGGAGATTGTTGGGGTATGTGGAGACCATTGGTGATGAAGAGAATTGAAGGAGAATTAATTCTGCATAGTTCTGTCTGGCGGACTGTCGGAGTCGACTCGAGCTATAGTCGAGTTGACTCGGGAACAGTCGAGTCGACTCGAGGCTCGTCGAGTCGACCCGAGAGGAGAAAAGCCGCAAAAACCATGTTTCTGTCTGGACTGTCAGAGTCGACTCGAGCTACAGTCGAGTCGACTCGAAGCATCGTCGAGTCGACTCGAGCCACAGTCGAGTCGACCCGAGATCGTGCCAGTCATACTGAAAGTTGTCCAGACGTGCCCGAGTCGACTCGAACTAAAGTCGAGTCGACTCGAGCTCGCGGAAAATCATACGGATGAGTTTTCTTTTGGTGTTTTGTTGGCGTTTCGACGGCTATGATCATCTGAAGGTCTTGAGACTATATATAGGACTCATGAGAGCCCTAGGGTATAGAGATTGCCGTATATTTGAGAGAGACTCTTGTTTTGTGAGGCTAGGGTTCTAGAGAAGAAGAGGATTGGGATCCTACTTCTTGTGCAAAGGGAATTCTGTGTGAATCTCTTGAAGAGCGATCGCTTGTGATCGTTCGGGTGTGTGCTATCTCTGTAATCAGATCATCCTAATTGAGATTTGGAGCGGTGGAGGACGTAGGCTACTTGTAGCCGAACCTCGTTACATCTTTATGTTTGCTTTGCTATTTTCTTCTTTCTTCTTCCTTTGGTCTGATAATCCGTTGCGGTGCTCAAGTATTTTACCCTATTGATACCAGGGGTAATCTTTTGCCCTTCGCAGCGGAAGCGAAGTGGTGATCCTTGAGTCCGGTGTCGAGGGAGCGAGAGAGTGCTTATCCGTTTGTTTCTCTCTTTGCTTGTCCGACGTCGGTGGCGGCGCCGGTGTGAGTGGGTTCCGGCGTGGGCGCTGACAACAGTCATGTCAATTCCTAGGAGAAAATTTAATCTCATGGTTTAGCAAGAAACAAAACTCGGTTGCATTATCTACTGCTGAAGCTGAATATGTTGCTGCCGGGAGTTGTTGTGCTCAAATCATGTAGATTAAACAACAACTTGAAGACTATGGCATTAAACAAGACAAAATTCCCATTAATTGTGATAATACAAGTGCCATTAATCTAACTAAAAATCCAATTTAGCATTCAAGAACTAAACATATTGAGATAAGACATCACTTCATAAGAGATCATGTACTGAATGGTGATGTGACACTTCAATTTGTTTGCACTGATGATCAATTAGCTGATATCTTCACAAAACCCTTGAGTGAAGAGAGATTTAGTGTGCTTAGGAGAGGATTAGGAGTGATTGATCCATCCTAGTGATATTCTCTTCTAGTTCATTGATTTTGATGATTAGCTTGTGTTAAATATGGAGTTTCTCATCTATAATCATCAAATCAGATCATAACTTAGTGATTGTCCCTTGGTTGGTACGAAAATAGCATGATTTTTAGGTGCGTGCCAGAGTTCGAGTCGACTCGAGTAAGTTTCAGAGTCGGCTCATAAGGGGGAGTCGACTCGCACATAGACGGGAGTCGACTCGAGGTCGATGGCAGCATAGGGGGAGTCGACTCGCGCATATTTTGGAGTCGACTCAAGGTCGAGTTGACTCGCGACTTACTGGAGTCGACTCGCGGTCGGGATCCGAGTTTTTAACCCTAATCCAAGCGTTTAATCAACACTTCTATTCATCGCCTCCACTATTCACAAAACCCTAGAGCCGTCTCCGACATCGTCTCCGACCCCGGTTAGAGTTTTTCCGTCGACCTTCTTCCATCCATTAGGGTTTTACCCCATTCCTAGGTCAACCATGCCCCGTAAGTCGGTTGTCCCAAGCCGGAAGAGGCCCCAACCCGCGAGCGGCACCGAGCGACGGTCCAAGGCTCGGAACGATCCCGTGAGGCCACAACCTCCGGTTCGTTCCCCGCCAAGGCCGGTTCCCTCGCGTCCGTGCGCCGGGAAGGCGGTCTCCACTGGAAGATACGTCAACTTCGACTATCTCTCCCAGGAGGGCTTCACTATAGGAGATAGGTTGAGGGCCCAAGGCCTAGAGTTCTTTTGTTCCCTAGATCTCCCCACATACCCAGGGCTAGTTAGGGAGTTCTATGGTACAGTGTCTAGGGGGAATGGTGGGATACAGGGAACCGTAGCGGGTGTCCCTTTATTTATTTCGGAGGATTTTATTGCTCAAGTCCTCCATCTTCCCCAAGTAGGGGTATCTCCTACTCACCCGGCCGATAGGACTGAGGCCCTTACGGCCATATTAGGGAGTCCACCCCAGTCCCCACTAGATGAGGTGTCCGCTAGTTCCCTTTCAGTTGAAATGCGGCTCCTCTTGAGCATTATCTCTAGGACCCTTTTTCCTAAGACCGGCCGCTTCGATTTTGTATCTGAGAGGGACCTAGCCCTCATGTATTACATTCTCCAGGACACCCCAATTAACTTTCCCAAACTAATCTACAAATACCTATGTGAGCCACTAGACAGACCTAGGCTCACCCTTCCATATGGGATGCTATATACCCTGATCTTTAGGGAGTCCGAGATCCCTATTCCTGAGGGGGAACCCTCTCGCGCACTGCGATGGACAGATCGCATGGGTGAGGGAACCCTTCACAGGATGGGTTTTCATAAGGTAGAGGGAACCTGGGTCAGGAAACCATCCTCCTCCACACCTACTACTAGACACTCCCCTAGTCCTGATCCTGATTCAGACTTTCCCACCTATCCCTCCACCTCAGCACCATCTACCTCTGCCGGACCCTCCACTGCACCACCTTCTCAGCCACTAGAGGTCCGGATATCACCTGAGCAGCTCCAGGAGTTGCGACAGGAGATCGTGAGGGATCTTCGGGACGACCTACTGAGGGAGCTCCGAGGTCCAGCGACTACTCCCTCCACTGCCCCCTCTTCTGCATTGGTTCCCTCCCTGACAGCAGTGACTGAGATGATGGCTCATCTGAGGGAAGAAATTTACAATGTCAGAAGCCTGATACAAGCCCAATTCTCCAACATGAGCGATGTCACAAGCAACACAAGAAAGATGCGAGATGACATCCGACACGACATGGGCAGCCTGAATCAGGGGGCCGAGCAACTGGCGAATGTGTTGATCGCCAAGTTGGACAAACTCCAGGAGACTCTGACTGAGCTTTCCACGACGCACAGTAGGGCCACCTCGGCGATCATTACACAGCTAGGGAACGTCACTGATGGGGTCAGTCTACTCATGGAACAATCAAGACTGACCAAGGGAGCCACATCCTCCTCGAGAAAGCCCTAGCTTATTATTTTTGTATTTTGACATGTATTTCTTGCATTACTCTTTGTATTCACAAGTGTACTTACATATACATCAATACAATGAGTAGACAATTTTCTTCAATTATTGTGCACATTAATCTCTAATTGCTTGTGTGTTCTGCTTACTTCCTTTTTGATACGATGACAAAAAGGGGGAGAAATATATTCAATAGATATGTAAAAGAAATCAATGAAAATCAATAAAAAGAAAACTTTTAAAACACACAATAATTTGTTCTTAGTGGATTCGATACCTCGAGGCTCATTATCTCTCTGTTGAGGCTCCTAATAGAGTAATCTCCAGAATCTATTCAAGGGATATTCAGAGATTAGTTGAATCATACTCAAGAATAAATTGGCAGATTTTTTCTCTAAAAATCAAAAATTTAAGTTCAAAAGCTTCAATGCACTAAAAGAAAATTCTGAGAATCAAAACAAAGTTGAATGCATGTGTTGAGGGGGGAGAATCTGAATTTTTAAGAAAGCAAAATCATTAAATATATATAAGCCAAACAATTGATTGCATGTTATGAAGGCTTATATAATTCCAAATGAAAGGGGGAGCTTTAACTTCAAAATTTATTGTTTCACACCTTTCAGGTTTGGATAAATTAAATAATCAGACACATGAATTCATTTAAAATTTTATTATAAATCTCCTTGTTTGTTGAGCAATTCACTTTACATATACTCAATATTTTGTCATCATCAAAAAGAGGGAGATTGTGGAGTGATTGATCATAACCCTATTTGATTTTGATGAGCTCAAAGCATTTGAGTATATCTTATGTTTACTAATGAATTCAATCTAGTGTTTTAGTGAAATTCTCTTAAATTTATGGTTAAGTGTCTCTAGATTTGGTTCAAGACGCTTTGGATAAGTTAAGAAGTCAATATGAGCCAAAGTCTGAGACTCGAGTCGACTCCAGGATATTACGAGTCGACTCCAAGCATATCAGAAGCACTGGCACAGGCTCGAGTCGACTCCGGAACATTACGAGTCGACTCCGACTGAGAACAGACAGACAAACAGAAAGATCCAACTCAAAACCTGTCAGCGAGTCGACTCCGATGCTTGCCGAGTCGACTCCAGAGTAATATGAGTCGACTCCAGGGAGTTACAGACAGAAAGACAGAGAAGTTATTTTGGACCCTGAGAGCCGAGTCGACTCCTGAGGAACTCGAGTCGACTCCGATGGTTGGCAGGTCGACTCCAAAGGAAGCGAGAGTCGACTCTCAGTGTAATACAAGGCAAAAGTCAGAGAGCAACTTTCGGACACTGAGAGCCAAGTCGACTCCCGCAAAGGCCGAGTCGACACCGAGACAGCGCGACCCCAAAAAGACAGAAGACAGTATTTTTGTCTCTGAGAGGCGAGTTGACGCATGAGCTCACAATGAAACAACACAGCGAAGAAGAATCCTCTCATAAGAAAAAGGTAATAGCCCTCAAATCTACTTCTTCTAACAAGGATCTATCTTGCAGTAGCAGCAACGGAGAAGAAGATAATGAGGGAGATGATGAAGAGGCTCTTCTCGTGCGAAAGTTCAGAAGATTCATCAACCGGAAGAAGTTCTTTCATCAGAAGAGAGGTTCCTCAAGTTCCTACAACAAGGATAAAGGTAAGAAAAAGGAAAATGAGGGAATCGGATGCTATGAGTGCAAGAAGCCGGGACATTTCAGAGTTGACTGTCCCTTGCTGAAGAAAGGCAGCAAATACAAGAAAAAGAAAGTCCTCGTCTCCACTTTGACAGACTCCGATTCATCATTATCATCATCGGATGAGAAACAAGAGGAAAAAGCTAATTTTTGCTTCATGGCAAATGATAATGAGGTAACATCTGAAACTCAGTTAGAGTTTACTTTTGATGAATTGTATGATGCCTTCAATGAACTAATGGATGAGTATAAATCCTTAATCTTAAAAACAAAGATTTGAGGGTGACTAATAAATCGTATAGTCATAAAAATGATAGTCTAATTAAGAAAAAGGACTCCATTATTAAAGAAAACTTAAAACGTAAAACAAGTAATCATCTATTAACTCAAAAGAACTGTACCTTAATTAAAGACAAAGAAAGGTTAACTAAAGAGATTTTAGAATATAAAAACGGTAATCAAACTATAAAAGATAATCTTACAAAAGACTTAAGCTTACTAAAAACAGAAAAACTGAACTTAACAAAAGAACTTGACAAATACAAACCTATTGTAGAAAAGTTTACATATAGTTCAGAAAAATTGGAGATGATTCTTAATAGTCAAAGAGCTGTGTTTAATAGAGCTGGTTTAGGGTAAAAGCATAAGAATAAGCAAAAGTTTCTTAAAAACTTTTTTGTAAAAGCTGGAGAAAGTAAAACTAAAAATATAACCTGTTTTTGCTGTGGAAAAGTAGAACATAAAGTTAATGTTTGTGACCATAGAAAGACAAAAGATAAGAGAAATATTAAAAAGATTTGGGTTCCAAAAGAAACCAACATTACTAACCATGAAGGACCCAAGAATACTTGGGTACCTAAAATTGTATGATTTTCTTGTGTATAAGTGTCTTGCAGCCAAGGTCGACAAAAACTGTTGGTACTTGGATGTGGCTGCTCAAGTCACATGACGAGTGACAATGAGCAATTCTTCACCCTAGAGCCTAAAAAGGGAGGTGCAGTGACCTTTGGAGACAATAGCCAAGGTCACATCGTTGGTATAGGTAAAGTACAAATTACCTCTTCAACCTTTGTTGATAATGTACGATTTGTAGATGGTCTTAAGCATAACTTACTTAGCGTTAGTCAATTATGTGATAGAGGTTTTGATGTTCTGTTTAAGCCAACTCTATGCATCATAACCAACTCAATTGACAATAGCTTAGTATTCAAAGAAATAAGACGTGGCAATGTGTACGTAGTAGATCTTGAAGATCTTGCCAAAAATAACCCTTGCTTAGTAGCTAGTGATACTAAGGTTAATGATGCAAGTTGGTTATGGCACCGTAAGTTAGGTCATGCAAGTATGGATACAATATCAAAACTAGTTAAAAGAGATTCTGTAATAGGTTTGCCAAAACTAAAATTTGAGAAAAATAAAATTTGTGAGGCATGTCAATATGGCAAACAATCTAGGAGCTTTTTTAAATCCATAAATTGTGTCACTACTACTAGACTCCTTGAACTACTACACATGGATCTATTAGGACCAACGAGAACCACAAGTCTTGGTGGAAACAAGTATGGCCTTGTCATTGTAGATGATTTTTCTAGATACACATGGGTCATGTTCTTAGCTCATAAAGATGAAGCATTTTCAGTATTTAAGAAATTTCATAAGGAAGTTACTAATTCAAGAAATGCTTCAGTTATAGCTATTAGGAGTGATCATGGAACAGAATTTGAAAATCATCTATTTGATGAATTTTGTAGTAAAAAAGGAATAACTCATAATTTCTCTGCACCTAGGACACCACAACAAAATGGAGTTGTGGAAAGAAAGAATAGAACCCTAGAGAAAATGGCTAGAACCATGTTGTGTGAAAGTAACCTCCCTAAGTATTTTTGGGGAGAAGCTATTAACACATCATATCATATATTAAATAGAGTTTTATTGAGACCAATTATAAAGAAAACACCTTATGAACTTTAGAGAGATAGAAAGCCCAAAGTAAACTATTTTCATATTTTTGGGTGTAGGTGTTTCATTCATAATAATGGTAAAGATAACTTAGGTAAATTTGATTCTAAATCTGATGAAGGTATCTTTTTGGGATATTCTACATCAAGTAAAGCTTATAGAGTCTTTAACAAAAGAACCCTTGTTATTGAAGAGTCTATACATGTTGTTTTTGATGATACTAATGATATCTCTTCTAGCAAGAGAGTAGCTCTTGATGATGATGCAGAAATACTTGAGAAAAAGATAGATGATATGACATTACAAGAGAATGAACCAAAGCAAATTGGAGAAACTTCAACAAGCCAAGAGGTAATTGATGATCATAGGCTTACAAAGGCTTGGAGGTATGCATAAGGTCACCCTAAAGAATTAATATTAGATGATCCATCACAACCTATTAGAACTAGAGCTTCTCTTAGGAACTTAAGTAATCACCTAGCTTTTGTTTCACACTTAGAACCTAAAAACATTGGAGAAGCTGAAAATGATGTAAATTGGATAAATGCTATGCAAGAAGAACTAAAGCAATTTACTAGAAACAAAGTATGGAACTTAGTTGAACGACCCACTGAATACTCAATAATAGGAACTAAATGGATATACAAAAATAAACTTGATGAAAATGGAGTTGTGATTAGGAACAAGGCTAGACTAGTAGCAAAGGGCTATAATCAAGAAGAAGGTATAGACATTGATGAGACTTTTGCTCCTGTAGCTAGACTTGAAGCAATTAGATTGTTACTAGTATTTGCATGCTCTAAAGACTTCAAACTATTTCAAATGGATGTAAAAAGTGCCTTTTTGAATGGGTATATTAATGAGGAGGTGTATGTAGAACAACCTCCTAGTTTTAAAAATCATCAATACCCCAATCATGTTTATAAACTAAACAAAGCACTTTATGGTCTAAAACAAGCTCCTAGAGCATGGTATGAAAGACTTACCAAATTTCTATTAGACCATGAATTCTCTAGAGGGAATGTTGATACAACACTGTTTTTAAAGAAGAAAAACAAAGATATGTTAGTAGTACAGATTTATATAGATGATATTATTTTCGGTGCTACTAACAATCGCCTCTGCGAAGAATTTGTTAACTTTTAATGCAGAGTGAATTTGAAATGAGCAGAGCTGAACTATTTTCTCGGGCTCCAAATCAAACAATCTAAAGAAAGCATCTTCATCAATCAAGCAAAATACATCAAGGAGATGCTTAAGAAGTTTGATATGGATGGAAACAAGCCAATCAGCACACCCATGAGTTCATCATGCAAACTAGACAAAGATGAATCAGGTAAATCAGTAGATCAAAAGATGTATAGAGGTATGATAGGATCTTTATTATATCTTACAGCAAGTAGACCTGATATCATGTTTAGTGTATGCATGTGTGCTAGATATCAATCTAATCCTAAAGAATCACACCTAATTGCAGTTAAGAGAATTTTTAAATATCTCATAGGAACAAAAAACATAGGTCTATGGTACTCTAAAGAATCAAGCATAAACTTAATAGGGTATACTAATTCAGACTTTGCTGGTTGTAAACTTGATAGAAAAAGTACCAGCGGGTCATGTCAATTCTTAGAAGAAAACTTAATCTCTTGGTTTAGCAAGAAACAAAACTCGGTTGCACTATCTACAGCTGAAGCCGAATATGTTGCTGCCGGAAGTTATTGTGCTCAAATCTTGTGGATTAAACAACAACTTGAAGATTATGGCATTAAACAAGATAAAATTTCCATTAACTGTGATAATACAAGTGCCATTAATCTAACTAAAAATCCAATTCAGCATTCAAGAACTAAACACATTGAGATAAGACATCACTTCATAAGAGATCATGTACTGAATGGTGATGTGACACTTTAATTTGTTTGTACTGATGATCAACTTGCTGACATCTTCACAAAACCTTTGAGTGAAGATCGATTTTGTATACTTAGAAGAGGGTTAGAAGTGATTGATCCATTCTAGTGATACTCTCCTCTAATTCATTGATTTTGATGATTAGCTTATGTTAGACATAGGATTTCTTATCTATGATCATCAAATCCATAACTCTCTCTTTTGGCACAGAAATAACAATTTTTTTGGTTATGTGCCAGAGTTCGAGTCGACTCGAAAAGATTTTAGAGTCGGCTCATGGGCGAGTCGCGCATATTTGGGAGTTGACTCGAGGTCAAGTCGACTCGCGACTTACCAGAGTCGACTCGAGGTCGGAAATCTGACTGTTAATCCTAAGCGGAATATTTTTCTCTTCACTTCTATTTTTAGCCGCCACTGTTCAAAAGCCCTAGAGTCGTCTCCGACCCGTTCTAGGTCCTCTCCGTCGAGTTTTCCTTCATTTTTCTTGTCCATCACTCCGTGTTTAGGTCAAAAATGCCTAGGAAAGCCGTTGTCCCAAGCCGGAAGAGACCCTTCTCCGTGAGTGGGGCCGAGCGACGGTCCAAGGCTCAGAACGAACCCGTGAGGCCACCACCTCCGGTTCCTTCCCTGCCTAGGCCGATTCCCTCACGTCCGTGCGCCGGAAGGGCAGTCTCTACTGGGAGGAAAGTCAACTTTGACTTCCTCTCCCGGGAAAGATTCACCCTAGGGCATCATCTTAGGGCTCAAGGGTTAGAGTTGTTCTGTTCTTTAGGCCTCCCTACTTACCCAGGGTTAGTTAGGAAATTTTATGGGATAGTAGCCTGAGGTAGTGGTGGTATCCAGGGAACCGTAGCGGGTGTCCCTGTATTTATCTCGGAGGACTTCATTGCTCGAGTCCTCCATCTCTCCAGAGAGGGGATCTTTCCCACACACCCCTCAGATAGGACAGAGGCCCTAACGGCCATCTTAGGGAGTTCCCCTCAATCACCTATTGAGGAGGTGTTTGCAAATCAGCTTTCAGCTGAAATGCGACTCCTCCTAAGTGTCATCTCTAGGACTCTCTTCCCCAAAACAGATAGGTTTGACTTTATTTCAGAGAGAGACCTAGCACTGATGTACCATATCCTCCAAGACACTCCCATCAACTTCCCCAAGCTCATCTACAAGTACATATGTGAATCCCTAGATAAACCTAGGCTCAGCCTTCCTTATGGCATGTTGTTCACACTCTTTTTTAGGGAACTAGAGGTCCCTATCCCTGAGGGGGAACCCTCTCGCTCACTGCGTCATACAGATCGCATGGGTGAGGGGACTCTCCATCGTATGGGTTTCCATAAAGTCGAGGGAGTCTGGGTTAGGAGACCATCCACATCCACACCATCTGACCCTACCACTCATCACTCACCCAGTCCTGATCATGACCAGGATCATGACATAGCTCCTCCCACTTTTCCTTCCACCTCTGGTCCTACCCATACTGAGCCCTCCACCTCCACTGCCCCACCTTCTCAGCAGCAGCCCGTGGAGGTTCGGATATCTTCTGAGCAGCTCCGAGAGTTGAGGCAGGAGATAGTGAGGGAGCTGAGGGATGATCTGCTGAGGGAGCTACGAGGTCCTCAAACTACTCCCTCCACCAAGATAGTCCCCTCCTTGGCAGCCGTGACAGAGATGATTGCATACCTGAAGGAGGAAATCTTCAATGTACGAAGCCTAGTTCAAGCTCAATATTGGAACATGAGTGACGTCAAGGACAACACAAGGAAGATGCGAGACAGCATCAGACATGAGCTAGGCAACCAGAGTTAGGGTGCAGAGCGGCTAGCTAATGCGTTGATCTTCAAGCTTGACACCCACCAGAAGAGTGTGAACGAGATTTCCTCGACCCAGTCTAGGGCTACCTCGGAGATCATAGCTCAACTAGGGAACGTTTCAGAGGGGCTCAGCTTGGTCTTGAAACACACAAGACTAAGTACGGGAGCCACATCCTCCAAGAAACCCTAGTGTAGCTCTTTTTCCTGCTTTATGATGTATTTCTTATGCTTACACTTGTATTATGTACTCACATTTGTACTCAAATTAACATTAATACAATGAGTAGACATTTCTCTTTCACAATTGTGCAATTGAATTTTTATACTTGTATGCCTTCTGCCTTTTTGCTATGATGACAAAAAGGGAAAGAAAATATGATGAATTGAAATGTAAAGGAAATCACTAAAAAGAAAATTCTTAAAGCAAAAAGTAATTTGTTCTTAGTGGATTCGATACCTCGAGGCTCATTATCTCTCTGTTGGGGCTCCTCAAGGAGTAATCTTCAGAATCTATTCAAGGGATATTCGGAGATTAGTTGAATCATACTCAAGAACAAATTGTCAGATTTTTTCTCCGAAAGTAAAAATTTAAGCTCAAAAGCTTCAAGACATTAAAAGAAAATTCAGAGAACCTAAACAAAATTGAATGCATATGTTGAGGGGGAGAATCTGAAATCTTAAGAAAGCAAACTCATTAAACACATATAAGCCAAATAATTGATTGCATGATATGAAGGCTTATATAATTCCAAATGAAAGGGGGAGCTTTAATTTCAGGATTTACTGTTTCATACCTTTCAATTTTGGATAAATTAAATGACTAGACATTTGAATTTATTTCAAAACTCTATTATAAATCTCCTCTTGGTTGAGCAATTCACTTTACAAATACTCAATATTTTGTCATCATCAAAAAGGGAGAGATTGTGGAGTGATTGATTATAACCCTATTTAATTTTGATGACAAATATTTGAGTATATCTTATGTTATACTAATGAATTCAATCTAGTATTTCAGACAAATATTTGTGAATTTTTGTTTAAGAGCATCGAGCCTTGGTTCATAGTCAATTGGCTAAGTATTGAACTCACTTAAGCCAAAGTCTGAAGCTCGAGTCGACTCCGGAAGATTTCAAGTCGACTCTAAGTGTTTCAGAGGTTCTGGCACATGCTCGAGTCGACTCCGGTACACTACGAGTCAACTCCAACTGAGAACTGACAGAAAGACAGAAAGTTGATTTTCAGACCCTGTCAGCGAGTCGACTCCAGAAGGGTTCGAGTCGACTCCGATGGAATCCGAGTCGACTCCCGACGTTTTCGGGTCGACTCCAAAGAGTAACAGAAGAAAGACAGAACGATGTATTTCAGACCCTGCGACCGAGTCGACTCCAGAAGGTTACGAGTCGACTCCGAAGTTTGGCGAGTCGACTCCTAGTTACATCCGAGTCGACTCTCAAAGGAAAGCAAGATTAAAAAGCAGAGAACCAACTTCGGGGACTCTGAGAGCCGAGTCGACCCCAACAAAGTGCGAGTCGACTCCGAGGCAGTTCAACTCAAAACACAGAGGATCAGTTTTTCGGTCTTTGAGAGCCGAGTCGACTCCAACAAAGTACGAGTCGACTCCGAGGCAACTCAGGTCAACAGACAGAGGATCGAGGTTTCGGACTCTGAGAGCCGAGTCGACTCCAAGAGAATCCGAGTCGACTCAAGGTAGTAAAACCGAAAGAAAGATCTCTGGAACCCTGAGAACGAGCCGTCTCCAAAAGTGTCGAGTCATCTCCAGACATTGGCGAGTCGACTCCAAGTTTGGTTCGAGCCGACTCCAGAACGGGACAGCACTTTAATTCAAATCCTGAATAGTGGGCAAATCGTCTCCAGTAAAGCATGAGTCGACTCCAGCAACAGCCGAGTCGACTCCAGATCGAGCGAGTCGACTCCGACCCCAATGGATACATTGTCAGGAGTTGCAGATTGTGCAGAACGGCCATAAATTAGTGTCTAATGGCTAGTTTTCAAAGGAGACTGCTTAAATAGAAAATACAAACAGTAGTAGACATCAAGAGAGCTATTCCATTCAAACAAAAAGGGATTTCCACCTACCAAAGGCTCTCAAGAGAAAATACAAGAGAAAGAAGAAAGAAGCGCATTGAACTCCATCCAACAAACTCTTTCCTTCGCATTCAAGGCTCTCCTTCTGACATCAAATCTTTAGCGCATTCAAAGAGGAGACTCAGAGTTCGAGAAGCCCCTTCTTCCTCTTCCAAAATCTGTTTGAGGGCTTCTAACTCTACTTTATTTATATTGTTCATATTTGCTTTTTAAGAAGCTTTCCCTGTACTCTTTCCAAACTATTTTTTTTTCTTACTTGATTCAATCAGGGGATTGAATCAAGGTTGTTAAGGTTAGTTGGTGAGCCGAAGTTAAAACCAATGGTGTAAGGGTTCGATTGTGATCTCGGAAAAACAATCGAATGGTTCTAGTCGGTGAGCCTGTGAAAACCGACCGAGTTCGTTGTGATCTCGTGAAAATAACAAGTTGGGTTGTGAACTTGTAAAACAACCGGCTGTAATCCTAGGGATCATAGTAAACTCCCAAGTGAAGCTTGGGGAGTGGACGTAGGAGCAAGGGTTAGCTCCGAACCACTATAAAACCTTTTGTATTTGTAATTGGTTCATTGTCTCTTCCATCCTCTCCACTCACTACAACTAGTAATCTAATTAATCTGTCTGCAATAATCTTAATTAGTTACTCATTAAGTTTTAATTTGCAATTATTACTTAAAACCCAATTCACCCCCCCCCCCCCTCTTGGGTTGTCTTCTTGGGCAACAAATCTAATAAAGATGTCGTAGCTCTCTAGCTTTCATCCAATCTTTATTTTTTTAAATGACAATATCAAAAATGCAATCAAAGATATATATCTATTACTAGCAGTGACATTATTAGATCATAGAGGTTATTGGATGTCTTACTAGATTTTTAGATTACTCCATCCGTCGAAATGAGACTCTACCATATGATCATTAGGATTTTCTTGCCCAAGACAAAAAGGTTTGATTTTATCTTGAAAAGAGACATTGTAGTGATGTTTCATGTTCTCAGAAAATATCCCTTGAACATTCTCGCGCTTATGTTTCGACAGATGCATGAGGCAACGAGCAAGTCTATGGTATCCTTATCTTATAGCATGATCCTAAACTTAGTGTTTGGGGATCATAGTGTCGAGCTTGAGGGAAAGGCCTCGAGAGCATCGATGCACTGACACCTGCAATGACCACTCACTACATCAGATGAGATGTGCTAAAATTGATGGTCATTGGGTGAGAAGAGGTGGCAGAAGACAAGATGAACTAAGGAGGGATGAGCATAGAAAACCTAAGGTCGAACCTAGTGAGCCCATAGTTCCTACAAATCAGGGTATCGAGCCACCTTCCTCCATGGAGATACTAGAGCTTTCAGCTATGTCTGAGATTCATTTGGAGCATGGAGGAGGATACTTAACTGCTTCCTTCGACTTCCAGCCTCCGCATCCAGAGAGCAGTACGAGTCAAACCATCAAACTGGGCGAGGAACAGATGAGGACCATAGTTGAGCAGGTGATCACAGGGCTGATTGCATTTGGTGTATTTAGAACGTGACTCAATTCTGACACAACTGAAAGAAAAGACTGTCATGCCTTCACGAGTCGTCCCTGGATAATTCAAGTCAACTTTGAAGTATCACAAGTGAACTCCTACAAAATAGGGATCGACCCCAGCACATGTCAAGTCGACCTCAAAATAGTCACAAACAGATAATAGAGCGCAGCAAAAATAAGCACTTTCTTGAGTTGACTCCTAAAAAAGAAGAGTCGACCCCTAAAGATCATGAATCAATCTCTGAAGAAATCGAGTCGACCCGACTGCGCCTGACAATAGTGATAGCTAGCTTTTCTGCAAAAGTAAAATGACTATTTTTACTTCCAACAGCTATTTCACCCTCTCCAATGGCTAGAAACTGTCTTCCAACTATTTTTCAAGATATAAATGCATGAAAACACTCGAAGAAGAGAACAAGTAGTGAAAACAAGAAGTGAAATAAAAAAAACAGAGAGAGCTTTAAGTGTGAACCTTCAAGGTCACATATTCGACATATCTAAAGTATTAAGTGCAAAGCTTTCAAGGCCAACCACTACTTTTATAAGAGCTCCATCAAGAGTAAATCAACTCATTAAGGAGCTGTAGTTGTTTCTTTTTTGAAAAATCTTATTCTCTATTGTAATAAGTTTCAAGGTTTGAAACTTAGAAAAAAGTCCATCCAAATCTTAAATTGGATTGTATTTCTTATCATGCCTAGGGATGGCTTAGATAGGGGGTGGTCTTAGTTGATTACCTGAGAAAATTAATTGGGTTTATTGTGAGCCTATTTAAAATAATGTGGCTATAATCCTAGAAAGATTATAGTGGAATTTTCAAGAAGAGTTTTCTAGAGAATGGACGTAGGTGTTTTGAGTTTGAAATTGAACCACTATAAAATTGTGTGTTTGCTTGTTGTGAGTGTCTTCTCATTGTTCTTATATCTGCATTCTCATTTTGACACTCACTTCGCTTTAATTCAGATTTTAATTGCACATACTTGTTATTTTTAAAAAAAAAAATAATTCACCCCACCCCCTATTGGGTTGTGTATCTAGGCAACATGCATTGAACTCTAATAATAGCCCCGCATCATTTATATTTGTTTCATATTAATCAATAAAGTTTAATGATAACTGTGCATATTAACGTCGATGTTGTTAATACCGGTGTCCAATTGGTCAATTGAGAGCTCAGCATAAGTTGGGCCTCCACTTGAAATTGAACATTGAATTTGAGCTAGTTGCAATTATTATATATTCAAAAGTTTTTGGTTATAGGTAACAAAACTTGCCTTCACATTCAGAAATTCCAAAATTATTAGACAACCATGGCCAATGCCACTAAACAAGCTTGCAGTGTATTGCATGAAAAAATTATACCCAATAATGATTGCCCTTCTTATATTATATTATCTAAATTTTTATTACATAATGTGGTCTCGTGCTTGTATCTTTTTGTGCATATTATATATATATATATATATATATATATATATATATATATATATATATATATATATATATATATATATATATATATATATATATATATATATATATATATATATATGTAATGCCAAAAATAAACCCTTTTACTTTGAACTTTAGATGGCTACAACAAATATCTGAGCTTCTGACACCATGTCAGTCCTAGGTTTTATGAAGAATCCCATCATCACAAGATCACAACTGACAAGCACCATTTACCATGCACTCTAATTTCCATATATATTTAAACCTTACCAAGAAAGTCCCCCATTTGAATTCACAGGCACACGTAGAGCCATTAGTGGATGGCTAAGGCCGATGTGAGACATATAACCATTACCATTTTGGACTATGTGATGAAAGAAGATAGTCCTGACATCTCAATCATTCTTTCTACTAAATATGCATTTGGCTCTACGGACAAACGCTACCTCCAAGAGGGGGCAAGCACAAATATTAGCCTTCATGGCCCTCCACTACCCACTCTATAATATTCTAGCATATGGTGGGTAATTGCAAGCATACATGGAGGCCAAGCCCATTTCTATTATTACACTTGTAGTGATGATGAATTGGGAAGGAGCATATCAAATAGAAGCACATGTGCTTTGATTGGAGAGAAGAAAGAATTTCTTAAACTCGCTCAATCCAAATCACCCAACAAAAAAAAAATAGAAAAGGTGGAAAAACTGGTGAAAGTAGAGTTTTAAGTCTCTTTTCTTTTATTGATGATCATAAACTGACATACATAACCATATTTATAAAAGTGACATTTGTCTTGGCATCATTGGGGTCAGATTCTTCTTTTAGTTCTAACATGACTCCCTTTTCTAAAATAGACATAACTAGTAGATATTCTCTTAAAAAAACTAAAATCTAATAGGAGGTAGATCTTGACTCCTACATCAGCTTGACTTATTGTCACTCTATCAAATTCTTCTTGGATTGGAATATACGGCCAATCAAAATCTTTTTTGAAAAGAAAAATTTAGTTCGATCAGCCTATTTCAGGGCCCAAAAGATGAAATTTAGGCTTGATCACCAGGGGTGCGACCAAAAAAGACTTGTTGGCATCCATCCCATTTGGACAAGCATAAAAAAAACTTGGGGTCCTAGGAAACTCAGACGCATCGAGTGTTCACTAGAAACAAGGTTGGTATGCTCGAGAATGCCACCAGCATCTTGTGAATTGGAAAGATAGTGATAGGAATCAAAGAAATGACAGAGAGTAGCATGCATTTAGATTCTTCAACTTTCAAGGACTTTCACCTCTATCACAGCATTGCTCGAATGTGTATAAAATAGTGTATATAATAGAAGGGTGTTGCGTTGGGCTATAGTAGAGACATAGTGCTAGCCTATAACAAGCGTGTAGTGCTAAGGTAGGTGGAAAGCTAAGTTATGTTACTCCTAGGATAGAAGATAGAGTAAAGCTAAGATAAGATAAAGATACATTGGATTGATTGTCAAAGGATCCCTATATAGAGCACAATTTCAGTATGTATACTAAAATAAATTAACTACCCACTTTGATAGTAGCCCCATATTTGGCCTCAACTTATGGTGGTTCTGGTAACTCGCATCGGTTATTTTGCACTACGCACATTTGATTAAATTGTTGCCCTACAATAACTATCAAATTGATAATCACCCCTCATCGATTATGGCTTATACTAGTTATTTATTTGACTTCGGCCTATGATATAGACTCCTGCATATAGAAATCTTTAGGACCGATTCAGTCATCTCTACCGGTTGTCTTTATATGCTTTGTAGTTAATAATGGTTAAAGCTCAATTCTTTAGCCTACTTTTCAACATGACGACTAAATAACTCTTCTTCAGCCTCTCCATCCCCACTTAGTAGAACTTATCACACCATAACTTATCAATTCCGGAAAGAATCATCTGATTTCTATCTATTTTGACTTCATCCAAATTGGTCCACTTGGCAATTAGTCATGGCTTTTTGGTGGGTTGTTGGGATGCGGCGTAAATAAGACAAAATCAAAAAATTGAAATAACAAATCTCACAAAATCTACATGATATATTCTACGAATCTAATGGAGATATGGTGCAGATAGGATTGATACAAGAAATTAAAGAAGAGCAAATCTGATTAATTTTCATTTCTGTATATCCAACTAAATCCAAAAGTGAAAGAACAATAAATTCCACAATATCTCACTAAATCTTTGAAAGAATAATAAATTCCACAATATCTCACTATATAAAGAGCTTTACCTTACCACCAAACAACACAAGCACAATGACATCCAAGAATTCCATTGTTATTCTGGTCTTTCTCCTCGTTACTCTCATTATGCCTGCCCAATCCACCAGTACGTATCACGTTCACCCATCAAAGTGTTTCTCAATGAAGCTTTTGTTTTGGCTGTCTAATTAAGTTTGAGCTTAAGCTTGAGAAACCATTGCTGCAGTTGATGCTAAAGTTTGACTGGTTATTTGTTTGCAGGTTATCCAATTCCTGATCAACTGATTGTACCCTGCATTTATATTGGACCGTGCGTAAATAGTCGTCTTTGTGAAGGGCATTGCCAAATCAAACGCCGTCTTCCTGGGGCATGCGTTGATTATAATCATACACAAATTTGCTGCTGTCTTCCATCATAATTTGGATGGGAGTTCAGGAGGCCTTTTCGTTAATGCATATATAGTCTTCATGAGTTTCATTTTGTGCCTCTATGCCCGCCTTCATGTTCTCTGCTCTCTATATAGAAGGAAATAAATGAAATAATTTATAAACAAGAAAACAATAGAAAAAGAAATGCTCATTTCGTATGTGATGCGTTGTCGAATCTATTTTTCTTTTGAACCCTTTTTTGTATTTAAAATATAATTTTCTTAGATTCTCCATAACTAAGAAATCCCAGGTATAAATCTAAGCAGCGGTGTCCTAGTCATTTGTTTTGTGAAGGACCTTATCTCAAATTAAAACTTAATATCTGTAAGTGGCTCTCATTAACCGCTAGAATGGATGTCACTACTTCAATTTATCACTTGTCCTTTTTATAGTTATTTTTAAAATAAGATATGATACTTTAAAAAATTATAATGAACATCAGGCTTCAAAAGAAAAATATTTATTGCATATTAAGTAATAAACTTCAATAATATGCAAGCATATGTAATACTAACAACATTAATATTAATTACACATTAATTAATAAACTTTAATGGCAATCGTACATATTAATATTGATGTCATTAATTTTAGTGTCCTCTGGGCCTCCACTTGAAATCGAACAATGAATTTAAGTTAGTTGCAATTATTAGAAATATAAAGGTTTTAATTATAGGTAACAAAACTTGCCCTAGTATTCAAGAATTCCAAAATTATAATTGGTCAATGCCACTCAAAAAGCTTATATTATATCGGATGAAAAACTTGTACTCACTAATGACTGGCTTTCTTATATTATATTATCTAAAATTTCGTTGCATAATTCGGTCTCATGCTAGTGTCTTTATGTGTGTGTGTGTGTATAACTCCAAAAAGAAACCCTTTTACTTTGAACTTTAGATGGCTACAACATGTATAAGTATCCGACACCATGTTGCTCCTAAGTTTTATTCAAAATCCCATCATCACAAGCTTAACAATTACAAACACCATCTATCATTAACTCTGATTTCTATATTTAAAACCTAACCAAGAAGGGTTAGAAACCCCTATTAGGATTCACAGGCACACATAGAGCCGTTAGTGGATGGCTAAGGCCATTGTGTGACATGTAACCATTACCATTTAGGACTGTGTGTTGAAAGAAGATAATCATGACATCTCAAGTGTGTTGAAAGAAGATAGTCATGACATCTCAATCATTCATTCTGTTAAATCTGCATTTGGCTCTTTAAGATTCTAGCATATGGTGAGAAATTGCATGCTCACACAGAGGCAAACCCCATTTCTCTTATTATACTTATACTGATGATGAATTGGGATGGAGCATATCAAATACGAGCACATGTAATTTGATTAGAAAGAAGAAAGAATTTTTTAACTCGCTCAAACCAAATCTCTCAAAACAAATTCAGAAAAAGGTGGAAAAATTGGTGAAAATAGGGTTTTAAGTCTCCTTGTCTTTTTTTAATGATCAAAAATATTTATATAGATGAGATCCGCTCTTGCACAATTTTAATCAGATATCTCTTCTAGTTCTAATGAACTCAATTTTCTTAAAAAGACATGATGAGTAAAAACAAACTTCAAAAAGCTAAAGTTCTAAAGGAGGTAGATCTTGACTTGTACATCAATTTTGCCTTCTATTTTCTCCCCCGAATTTTTTTCAGATTGGGAGATATGTCCGATCAAAAAAAAATTTGAAGAAAAATTTCCGATTTGACATGCCTCTTTCAGAACCCAAACTATGGAATTTGACCCCAATCGCTAAACATAAGGTCTCATTTAGGAGGCAATGCTATGTCATAGGTCTCGAAAAGTTATCTAAATTTAAAAAAAAAAAATCATCTCAATCAGACAAGCCTTCGAAAATTTGGCTCATGATTCGGATTCTGATATGTTGGATTCTATCGATCCAAAGTGCTCCATATCGAGTCTATCGATCCTTATGTATTAACATATCTACGTAAGGCATTGTATTCCTAGGTGCAAGGCCTAGAAGTTAAGCTCAATTGAGGTCCATCATCATCAATAGTAGTATCAGTCATGTTGGCGATCACTTAGAATTATTGGATGGATGGTTATTATCCACCTGAAAGATCAGGCCCTTCCCCCATGTGTACATGAGATTGGGTACCTACACATCAAGATTCTCAACAGCTCCGTCATGATTAGGCACCTCAAAAGGAAAGGTGTATCAAATCTAATGTGAGTGGTTTGATATGGTTGAAAACCCAGATCATGTAACACTTTTCAATAACCATGTTTATGTTTTATGTACATCTACTTTATCGATGTTACTTCTTGGTACATAAATAAGAATGCAAAGTTTTAGTCCCTTAATGGAAATTCTAAGAGAAGACAAGTGCTTGGATCTAACTGTGACACTTGAAGATGTAAGTTGGATTTGATATTGTCTACTAATAACATCATTTAGATATCGATAGAGGGCAAGCCAATAATATCTAGATAATGCTGACCATAGGGATCAGTAGAAGGAATTGCTTGACAAGAGGAACCAATAGAAGGACAAGGGTCATTATTCTAGCTAGTCATTCTCATCTCTCAGAAGAGAAGATATAAGTTATTTCCGATATTATACATAATGTTAAGAAAATATGTTGTGGAGACTAAGGCTAGCATGCCTTAAGACCTTAAGGATATTTCTTAACACCACGCTAGGAGAAAGTGGGTCTATTTCTATCTGGTAGATGCATTAGCCACCCAAGCTAACAAAGGTTTCTTCCCTTAGGACAAGCCGAGCTACTAGAAGCAGAAATGTCATTAGTTTCTAGCTTCGGAAAGCATTTTTCCTTTTATACCATTATTTTCTTTAGCATTAAGCTTTAAAGGATTGGGACATTTTCATTTCTTTAGAATGAAAATAAGAATAAAACTCCTAACTATACAGCTGAAGTGTGAGTTATTCATTTCTATTTTCGTTCGAAAACTTAACTCCTCTCAACCAAATATATCCTATATTTTTTTCTTAATTTACCGGTCCAATCCAATCCAATATGGAAACACCATCCTACGCATAGCACAACACTAGATCATGACTACCATATTAGTACTGCGAACATAGCGGTGGTAACTGGTAGCGGCATTGGTCAATTGATGATTGCCAAGTTTGAAATAATCATAATAACAACCATCCCTACACATTGCGTGTCACGCCCCGAACCCAGCACCCGGAGTTGCGCGACCGGCCGCATGAGCCCTAGAGCAATGCCCTAAAGATCATGCAAGGCCTATAATTAACAAAATTCCAATAAATCCACAATTAATTTAATAATTCAAATAAACAAATCCGACATGTCAAAATAAACAAATTAGTTCAATTACGAGCTCTTCAAATGTTCATCGACATCAAAGAAAGATAAACAACTAACTAACTAATGACTCTGGTACTCGCACTCTGCACCCATCCCATCCAAAACTATGCATCCTGCAACTCTAGTAAGAAAAAGAAGAAGAGAGGGTGAGCTTTACAGCCCAGTAAGAATTCCTACACATCCATACCAACATAATAATAATATAAATTTGAAACTACGACAAATCGATGCACACTTTATGAAATCATAAATAGTTTCCAAAAGACTCAAATAATCAATATAATTATGTACATCAAGCATCAATGAAAGTCCATATTATACATCAAACGTCAATGAAGTCCAGCCACATAAGAATGATATAGTATATAATAGCCTATAAATCACTATGACTGTTTTCAATGCTTTTTCTTTCCATTCCATGTTAACTTGATCCGGATCAATTATCTTTCCGACTTTGGGCTACATCCCGATCACGTTTCCGGCCCATGACGGGGCAATCGATAGAATCACATTTCCAGCCTGTGACGGGGCAATCGATAGTATCACATTTCTAGCCTGTGATGGGGCAATCAATAGTATCACATTTCCAGCCTGTGACGGGGCAATCAATAATATCACATTTCTAGCCTGTGATGGGGCAATCAATAGTAACGAGATAAGCCCAAAGTCCCTGTTCATTTAATTAATTCACAAACACACATCAATCCCTTTTTCTACTTTATTTCCGACCTAGACTAACCATGGTCACGTTTCCGGCCCGTGACAGGGCAATCATTATAACATGGTTAGTCCATACCACCACATCCATAAATTCAATTATGCAGGTATAAGTTATACACATACATGCATCCATCATACTACCAACCACAAGCCAACACGATCAAAATATAATTAAATATAAAATTATTTTGCTTTGTTTGGATCATAGCATATCAAACATCTATAGTGTAAAAATATGTATATCATGTAGGATTGTCGTATAAGGATTCTTACCCTTTTATAAAAAAAACTCAAACAACTAATCACCCGCCCTGGCGATCTCGAGCCAGAATGCGCAGAACTCTGCTCAGCGTCCTCTCGTCCAATAGATTGTTCCCCTACAGAACCAAGTTATCATTAAAAATTATCCAAAACATATAAAAATCCAAGACTCCCAATGGATCCTCTTAAGGGTCCACCAATATCTAACACCCCAGGATTAACCATCAATCCATGATTTCCCTATATTAAACTAGAGAAAAACAAAGCAATAAAAGAGAGCAATTAGAGAGGGAGAAAAACAAAGAATTGTTCTCTCTCTCTCTCTCTTCCTTCTTCCCGTCAACAAAATATCAAGAAGAGAGAGTTGGCTCTCTCTCTCTCTCTCTCTTTCTTCCTTCCTTCCTGACGGAAAGGGGAGAAGGGGGCTCGGCCGTAGGTGGCCCACGGCCGGCGACGCTCCATGGTCGTCGGTCTGGGGCGTGCCGGTGGTGCCACACCCGGCGACGACTGGCTGTGCCACGCCCTACGACAGCCGGCAGGCCGAAACGGAAGAGGAGAAGGCCGAACCGGCTCGGCTTCTCCATCATTTCGGAGGCTTTCCGGCCTCATTCTCAAAGAAGCAAGGGCCAAAAACGAAGAAGGAGGAGAAGAAGGTGCTCACCTTGCCTCCGGCGAGGTCCTCCCGACCGGATCAACGGCAACCGCGTCGATTCCTCCCGCGGCAAGGTAAAACCCAATCTCTTTCTCTCTTTTTTTTTTTTTGTTGTGTGTGCGGACGACTCTCGACGGATGCCCTAGGAAGAGGAGGAGGTCTCGGCCCGATTGCTAGGATTTTTATCACCCTAAGCTCCTCCTTTCCGGTGGATTCGGGAGGAGGGGGAGGATTTTCCAGAACAGGGGAGGGAGAAACTGCCTCCCCCTTTTCATGTGTTGGGCCGTCCTTTCTCAGAGGCCGGCCCAACCCAACGTGGGCCTTCACATTTCCCCTCCCTAAAAGAAAAATTTCGTCCTCGAAATTGACATACCTGAGGTTTGAAAAAGCTGCGGATACTTGACTTTCATCTCTTCTTCGAGCTCCCAAGTAGCCTCTCTTTCCGTATGATTATTCCGTTGTACCTTCACAAAAGGAATGGTTCAATGTCGTAGTACTTGATCCTTCTTGTCCACAATTCGTACCGAAAACTCCTCATAGGTTAAATCCTCCTGAAGATATAATGGTTCATATGCTACCACATGACTCGGATCTGGGACATATTTCTTCAACATTGACACATGAAAGACATTGTGCACACTGGATAAAGCCGGTGGTAAAGCCAGTCGATACGCCACCTCCCCAACTTTGTCTAAAATCTCAAACGGACCAACATATCTAGGGCTTGCCACGAACCCCAAATCTCATCACACCTTTTGTAGGTGACACTCTCAAGAAAACATGATCTCCAATTTGAAATTCCAATTCTCTCCTTCTATTATCAGCATAACTCTTCTGGTGACTCTGAGCTATACGAAGTCGTTCTCTAATCACTTGCACCTTATCAACAGTCTGTTGTACTATTTCTGGACCTAACAATTTTCTCTCACCCACGTCATCCCAACAAATAGGAGATCGGCACTTCCGGCCATACAACACCTCAAAAGGAGCCATTTGTATACTTGCTTGATAGCTATTATTGTAAGCAAACTCTATTAGTGATAAGTGGCCATCCCATGCTCCTCCTAGATCCATGACATAGGCTCTCAACATATCTTCCAAAATCTGGATGGTTCTTTCCGACTGTCCATCGATTTGGGGGTCGAAAGCTGTGCTAAAGCTCAATTTAGTTCCAAGAGCCTTATGAAGACTCTTCCAAAACTGTGATACAAATCTACTGTCTCTATCTGACACAATGGTAACAGGGGCCCCATGTAACTTCACAATATTCTCAATATATAAACCTGCCAATCTCTCTAAGGAGAAACCAACTCTGAAAGGCAAAAAGTGTGCTGATTTGGTTAGCCGGTCCACAGTTACCCACACGGCATCATTACCTCGTAGGGTTTTTGGCAAGCTAGTCACAAAGTCCATGGTGATATGCTCCCACTTTCATTGAGGAATAAGTAGAGACTGTAATAGTCCTGTAGGTCTTTGATGTTCTGCTTTTACCTGCTGACATACTAGACACTGAGCTACAAATTCAGCAATATTCTTTTTCATACCACTCCACCAAAAATGTTTCTTTATATTCTGATACATCTTTGTGCCTCCTGGATGCATTGTATAAGCCGAGCTATGAGCCTCCTCTAAAATTTCATTTCTTAATTCTGGGACTTTAGGGACACACAATCTACTACCGAATCTTAAGGAACCATCCTCATGCATATGGAATTCGCTTTGAACACCAGACTCAACTGTTCCCCTTACCCTCTATAATTCTGGATCCTCTTTTTGAGATGACTTAATCCTCTCAATCAAGGTAGGCTGCACCATAAGATTAGCAAGTCGTACTTGAGGATCATGCAGTCGTACTTCAATTTTATATCTCTCCAAGTCCAACAAAATGTTTCTTTGTGTAGTGATCAGAGCCGCTAATTTACTTAAAGATTTCTTGCTTAGAGCATCGGCCACAACATTTGCCTTTTCCGGATGGTAATTAATAGTTAGGTCATAATCCTTTAATAGCTCTAACCATCTCCTTTGCCTCAAATTCAGCTCCTTTTGAGTATAGATATACTTCAAACTCTTGTGGTCCGTAAAAATTTCACAATGTTCACCATATAAATAGTGCCTCCATATTTTTAAAGCAAAGATCACAGCTGCTAACTCCAAATCATGAGTAGGGTAATTCAACTCATTTGGTTTCAACTGTCTAGAAGCATAAGCTATCACCTTCTCATTCTGCATAAGAACACAGCCGAGGCCCTTGCGTGATGCATCACTATAGATGCTGAAGCCTCCTGTTCCAGATGAAAGGGCCAATATCGGAGCTGTCACCAATCGTCTTTTCAACTCCTGAAAACTCTGCTCACAATCCTCCTTCCATTCAAATTTTACTTGCTTTTGGGTTAGACGAGATAGAGGCATGGCAATACGAGAGAATCCCTCAACGAATCTTCGATAGTATCCCGCCATTCCCAAAAAGCTGCACACCACGGACACATTAGTAGGTCTACTCCAATCAACTACTGCCTCTACTTTCTTTGGGTCGACAGAGATGCCATCCTTGGAGATCACGTGCCCGAGAAAGGTGATACTGTTTAACCAGAACTCACATTTCTGCAACTTGCCATAAAGCTTGTTTTCTCTAAGAGTTTGTAATACTATCCTCAAATGCTCCTCATGCTCTTGTGGACTTTTTGAATAGACTAGAATGTCATCAATAAATACTACCACAAATTGATCCAGGTAGGGTTTAAACACCCGATTCATAAGATCCATAAAGGCTGCTGGTGCATTTGTTAACCCGAAGGGCATAACCAGAAACTCATAGTGTCCATATCTAAGTCTTCAGCGTTTATTCTCAACTGGTGATATCCGGAGCGTAGATCAAGTTTTGAGAAGATTTGTGCCCCTTGCAGCTGATCGAACAAATCATCAATTCTCGGTAAAGGATATTTGTTCCGCACTATTACTCCATTTATTTCTCGATAATCTATGCAAAGCCGGAAACTGCCATTTTTCTTTTTCACAAATAGTACAGGAGCACCCCAAGGAGAAACACTAGGCCTGATGAAACCCTTGTCCAACAGCTCCTGTAGTTGTTCCTTTATCACTTTTAGTTCAGCTGGAGCCATCCGGTATGGGGCCTTAGAAATCGGTCCAGTGCCAGGAATCAAATCAATGGAGAATTCAACCTCTCTATCAGGGGGTAATCCTGGCAAATCCTCTGGAAAGACATCAGGAAATTCCCTCACAATAGGAATGTCTTCTAGTTTGAGTTCTTCCAGCTGGGTGCCCATTACCATGGCTAAGAATCCTTCATCACCTTTCCGAAGGAGTCGCTTGGCTTGTATGGCTGAAATTACTTTTGGCAGAGGTAACACTCTGTTGCCACTAAAAGTAAACTCTGGCTGACCAGAAATTTAAAATTTTATTGTTTTCTTGAAGCAGTCAACAGTGGCATGATATGCTGCCAACCAGTCCATCCCAAGGATCATGTCAAAATCCTTCATCTCTAGGACTAGTAAATCTACTTTCATTTTCCTGCCTTCAATATTCAAGATACAATCTTTGCAAACAGAGTTAACTAAAATTACATCTCCATTAGGGATGGAGACACACAGTTCAGTCTCTAGTGGCAAGGAAATCAATGTACTATTTCTTCCGACAAAATCAGCGGATACAAAAGAATGAGTAGCTCCAGGATCAATCAAAATATAGGCATTGGTGGATGAGATTTCAATTGTACCTGTCACCACAGTGTTAGAGGCATCAGCATCCTATTGTGTAAGAGCATAGACTCGCCCCTGAGTTCTAGGCCTCTGCTGTCCTCCTCGTTGTTGTTCATTCTGAGTTGCTTGGTTGGTTGGAGCTCCCTGAATAGGCTGAGATACCTTTCGAATTTGTTGCTCTCTGTGATTAGGACAAGTGTATGCCCTATGGCCCAGTTGGCCACATGAAAAACAATTTCCATTAAACCAGTGACAGTCTCTTCGATAGTGGGGGCCACCACATCTATAGCATTTTACAGTATCCTTGTGCTGAGTTTTATCATTCACAGTAGTTTGTTTCTTGAGCTTGGATTCAATATTTCTGCCTTGCTTATTTTGTAGCTCAGCTTGTCTGTTCCTCTTTTTCAAAATTTTTTCCCTCTCTTCTTGAGTGTCATTTAAGCCTCTTTCAACTACCAAAGCTTTGTTAACCACATCCTTGTAGGAAGAAAGCTCGAAGGTAGACACCTGTTGTCTGATTCGGGCTCTAAGTCTACTTTCAAACTTCTCAGCTCATTCTCTTTCATTCTCCACCTGTCCTGGAGCATACCTGGCTAGTTCCTCAAACCTTGCAGCATACTCTGCGACTATCATATTCTCCTGCTCTAACCGGGTAAACTCCCGAATTTTTTGCCGTCTCACGCTTTGGAGAATATACTTGTCACGGAAAAGCTCCTTAAATCCTTCCCAAGTCAAAGATGTAGCGTTCTGTCCCATCTTTCCTCTTTCCATATTCCACCAAATATCCGCTTCTCCCAGCAGCATAAATGTAGCAAAAGTAACCCTATCCTTATCAAGGCATCTCAGAGCATTGAAAACCTTTTCCATTTCATTCAGCCAAGTCTCAGCCTCTAAAGGGTCAGAAGTGCCTTTAAAAGCTGAAGGTGCAAACTTTTTGAATTCTGCCAAACAACATGATGCTCCTGCCGACTCGTATCCCCCTATAGGTACCGAGGAGTCACCTGCTGCTGATGATGTTGTAACTGTTGCTGCATAAATTGTTGCTGCTGTTCCATGAAGCATTGTTGCATCTCTATCATTCTCATCATGTCTGAACGGGAAGTAGCTTGTTGTTGCATCATTGTTTGCATCATCTGAGAAGCACTCAGTGGTTCATTAGGCTGAATTCCAGGCTCACCCGAGGTTCCTATCCTTGGAGTTTCCGGGGTTCCCATCTCCAAAGCACTACCAATAGGGTTGACGTACTGTTCCTGCGGGTGCATACTCCTGGCCGGCGAGGGTGGAGCACCTTCTTTTTGTTCGGAGGGCGTCCAAGCAGCGGAGCCATCGGCAAAGTGAGTCGGCCTCCTATTACGCCCACGTCCACTCCCTCGTGCCATATCAACCTACACAAGTTACTTTTAACATTTTAAGATTGCAAAGAAAATATATCTAGAGGGTACTTTAATAAGTCATTAGATATTTTTCCCCCCACTCACACTCGCCTGAACTTAAACCTTAGGATACCTAAACCTTAAGCTCTGATACCACTCTGTCACGCCCCGAACCCAGCACCCGGGGTCCGGTGCGCGACCGGCCGCATGAGCCCTAGAGCAGTGCCCTAAAGATCATGCAAGGCCTATAATTAACAAAATTGCAATAAATTCACAATTAATTTAATAATTCAAATAGACAAATCCGATATGTCAAAATAAACAAATTAGTTCAATTACGAGCTCTTCAAATGTTCATCGACATCAAAGAAGGATAAACAACTAACTAACTAATGACTCTAGTACTCGCACTCTGCGCCCATCCCATCCAAAACTATGCATCCTGCAACTCTGGTAAGAAAAAGAAGAAGAGGGGGTGAGCTTTACAGCCCAGTAAGAATCCCTACACATCCATACCAACATAATAATAATATAAATTTGAAACTACGACAAATCGATGCACATTTTATGAAATCATAAACAGTTTCCAAAAGACTCAAATAATCGATATAATTATGTACATCAAGCATCAATGAAAGTCCATATTATACATCAAACGTCAATAAAAGTCCAGCCCCATAAGAATGATATAGTATATAATAGCCTATAAATCACATGACTGTTTTCAATGCTTTTTCTTTCCATTCCATATTAACTTGATCCGAATCAATTATCTTTCCGACTTTGGGCTACATCCCGGTCACATTTTCGGCTCGTGACGGGGCAATTGATAGAATCACATTTCCAGCCTGTGACGGGGCAATCGATAGTATCACATTTCCAGCCTGTGCTGGGGCAATCAATAGTATCACATTTCCAGCCTGTGACGGGGCAATCAATAATATCACATTTCCAGCCTGTGATGGGGCAATCAATAGTAACGAGATAAGCCCAAAGTTCCTGTTCATTTAATTAATTCGCAAACACACATCAATCCCTTTTTCCACTTTATTTCCGACCTAGACTAACCATGGTTACGTTTCCGGCCCGTGACAGGGCAATCACTATAACATGGTTAGTCCATACATATCCATAAATTCAATTATGCAGGTATAAGTTATACACATACATGCATCCATCACACTACCAACCACAAGCCAACACGATCAAAATATAATTAAATATAAAACTATTTTGCTTTGTCTGGATCATAGCATATCAAACATATATAGTGCAAAAATATGTATATCATGTAGGATTGGCGTATAAGGATTCTTACCCTTTATAAAAAAACTCAAACAACTAATCACCCGCCCTTATGGCGATCTACGAACCGGAATGCGCAGGACTCTGCTCAACGTCCTCTCGTCCAATAGATTGTTCTCCTACAGAACCAAGTTATCATTAAAAATTATCCAAGACATATAAAAACCCAAGACTCCCAATGGATCCTCTTAAGGGTCCACCAGTATCTAACACCCCAGGATTAACCATCAATCCATGATTTCCCTATATTAAACTAGAGAAAAACAAAGCAATAAAAGAGAGCAATTAGAGAGGGAGAAAAACAAAGAATTGTTCTCTCTCTCTCTCTTCCTTCTTCCCGTCAACAAAATATCAAGAAGAGAGAGTTGGCTCTCTCTCTCTCTCTCTCTTCCTTCCTTTCTGATGGAAAGGGGAGAAGGGGGCTCGGCCGTAGGTGGCCCACGGCCGGCGACGCTCCATGGTCGTCGGTCTGTGGCGTGCCGGTGGTGCCACGCCCGGCAACGGCTGGCCGTGCCACGCCCTACGACGGCCGGCCGGCCGGAACGGAAGAGGAGAAGGCCGAACCGGCTCGGCTTCTCCATCATTCCGGAGGCTTTCCGGCCTCATTCTCAAAGAAGCAAGGGCCAAAAACGAAGGAGGAGAAGAAGGTGCTCACCTTGCCTCCGGCGAGGTCCTCCCGACCGGATCGACAGCAACCGCGTCGATTCCTCCCGCGGCAAGGTAAAACCCAATCTCTTTCTCTCTTTTTTTTTTTTTTTTTTTTTGTTGTTGTGTGTGTGGACGGCTCTCGACGGATGCTCTAGAAAGAGGAGGAGGTCTCGGCCCGATTGCTAGGATTTTTATTACCCTAAGCTCCTCCTTTCCGGTGGATTCAGGAGGAGGGGGAGGATTTTCCGGAACAGAGGAGGGAGAAACTCCCTCCCCCCTTTCATGTGTTGGGCCGTCCTTTCTCAGAGGCCGGCCCAACCCAACGTGGGCCTTCACATTGCGTTTGTCACATATCCTTATATAATGGCTGTGATTTAACCATTTTCCTATTCTAATTGTCCTAATGCATAATGCATAGGACATGTTTGATATTTTTCGAGTTTAATTGGAATGCCATTATGGCATTATTATGCAGCCATCACCTGTTATAGTTCATCAAGATGAGCAATAGTAACCATTTTGAGCACCATTGTAGGTACACCAATTATTTTATTCTCAGAAATTTCAATTCCAGAACTGAAACTGACAAAAGGAATTTTTTCATAAGAGACAATCATTTGTGTTTGGATTTCCTTCATTTTTGCTGCCCCCTTATCTATTCACAAACTGTTATTATGATCAGTAAGAGAATTAAATTTGATGATAATATTAATCCCATCCAAAATAGCTAATCAAAAAATATTATTTAAATTTTCTAATTCTATATATCTGCATATATTTTTATGTACTTTTTCTATTTAAACTCTTCCATTCTCATCAAATTTTTCCCTACCTTCTTATCCATTCATAAACCATTATTATGATATTTAGTGATGACATTGTAACAACCAAAATCGCACCCAAAATAACTAATCAAAAAATTTTATTTAAATTCTTTAATTTTATAAACTCATACAAATTTCCAAATACTCTTTTAGTTTAAGTTCTCATCAAACAAATTCAAATTAATTAAAATCTAATTATAAATACCACAACGAACCTATAATTAGCTCCAATAAGCCCATGTTGCATTATTCTTTAGTCTATATAAACAAATGTCGTGTAGCATTCTATAGTCTAATACTACCTATACAGACTCTGGCCAAAAAATATTATTTAAATTTTTTGATCCAGTATAACACCCAAAACCTTCCACAACTAAACGCATGCCCTCCTCACATGATCAACAATATCTTGCAAAAATAATCACATTTTCTGACAAAAAAAAAAGGTTTAGAAGAGAGATTCTCTCTTTCCCATTCCATAAATTAAAATCTCTGAACAATTGACAAACACTACAACTTACATAAAATAAAGAAAAAAGAGAGAGAAAAGAAAAAGGGAAAAGAAGTGGAAGAATCTCTCAAGATATTACATCCTCCACAGTAGTCTACAAGAGGAAGACAAGGAAGAGGGGGAAATGAATTGGCAACTTTAGTTGTCATCATCTCCAGGGGCAGACTTGGAGGAGCCACCGGTCTTCTTGGGGAGGAGCAGGTTGTGGATGTTCGGCATCACACCACCATTGGCAATAGTGACCGTCCCCAGAAGCTTGGAGAGCTCCTCATCGTTCCTCACCGCCAATTGAATGTGCCTTGGGACTATCCTCGTCTTCTTATTGTCTCTCGCCGCGTTTCCAGCGAGCTCCAAGACCTATTCATACGCGAACAGAGAAAAATACAAGATCATTTCTATGAAACACCCCCAGATGAAATTTAAAATCTCGTAGGAGCACCAAATAGTAAGAAATCACACAAATAGTAAGAAAGAAACAACAAAACGGCAAAATCCCCCAAAGAAAAAAAATGCTGGAAAACTTCACGAATACAACAACTATTCCAAATTACCCAGAACCAGATCGATGGAAGAAACCAAAACAACGGAATCCGCACCTCGGCAGCGAGGTACTCGAGAACGGCGGCGAGATAGACTGGAGCGCCGGCGCCGACGCGCTCGGCGTACTTGCCGGCCTTGAGGAAACGGGCGATCCTGCCGACGGGGAACTGGAGTCCAGCCTTGCTGCTCCTCGACATCGCCTTCTTCGAGGAGCCGGAGCCGATCGCCTTCCCTCTTCCGGCCATTGATGGAAATCCTAGGGTCAAAGTTCGGAGAAGAAGAGATCGGTATTAGGTTTCTAACCGTAAGGAGGGCTCTTGCTCTCTCTCGCTGGGGTACGGGCGTTATGATTGCTTTGCTTCAATTTATAAAGCCGAGGTGGAGGGGTATGCCCACGCCAATGAGGGAAGAGCACGCGGATTGCCATCTGCAGCCGTTGGATGGAATTCGACTGAATGGCCCGATTTTCAGGTAAGAGTACCGAGATTCCGTTAGATCTTGTGCAGAATATTACGCTAATTACACCCAGTTTTGTTACACCCATAAGCATATCCATGCAATGCGTGGAGCCCGCATGTGGAAGGGATGGAGAAGTGGGTGCACGAAGTGTCTGGGCCCCCACAAGAATATATGTACTTTAATATATAATTATTTGACAAAAGGATAGGCATGGTTTCAAGGTCCCTTACTTAGAAGTTTGCGTTCAAAAACTACAGCTTCAATTTTAACACGAAGTTTGGTTTAAAGAAATTAGTATATCCTTCCGAGCCATATTAAAGTGCCAGATTAAAATAAATATGATATTTTCATTTTGGGCTATGTAGTCTAATTAATGAATAATATATTTTAGGGTTCAATTTTACAAATTGGACTTCTAGAGATAGTGTGTTTAATGTCAGTTTTGGAAAATGGGACTTCAGCTGAGATCAAATGCATGGTTGAAGAGGCATATGAACTAAAGGGGTGCTGGGTTCGAAACGAATATTGGAATCGGAACTGAAATGACCAATTCCTATTGTTACTGGTTGGTTCAACCAAATTTTCAGTTTTACTCTTGAACTAAAAATCTTCAAAAATTGATTGTTTTCATCTATTTTTGATATATTTATATTATTTAATATTAAAAATGCACATTGGGAACTTGAAATTAACATAATTTGTTGATTTGGGTCATCTAATTCACAGGCTAACCTATGCAGGTGGTTTCTCCAACTTGACCCCAAAACTCTTAGCAATAAGCAATCATTTATCAAAGACACCTTTCAAAGAAAATTTTATATAATAAAATATGGTAGCTAGACAGATTTTTTAGTAAATGATGTATTAATTAGAAAGATTGTATAGCTGCTAAATTTATATAACGGGACCTAATCCCCAAGGCTACCTGCTCTGTATAATATCATATAGAGATGGAATTTCATTAATTCCAATAAACTAGAAAAGCAAAAGGCCTACGTAGCTAAGGGAGTAATTTGCCGTCAAGGCCATTGTACTTTGCATAACATATTTGCCTAAACTACTGACTCGGTTGCTGTAACAACCTAAGTTCTCACCTAAAAAAACTGGCCGGAAGATATTTTTTAGATTTTTTAGTCCTGTATAAGTACCCAAGATCTACCAAGCGAATAACCGTACGGGTTCTCACAATTGCAGTTCATCTGATAAACGTTATGATATGACTTGAGCAACAATATGATCACAAGCAATTGGATGATTCACGTTGTGAACCGCATTTAACATGTACATAATCGACATTTGGGATGAATACATGTGCATTCATGGCAAACTCCTGTAAGGCAGAACTTCCACCTGAAGGAGAGAAATGGCACTGTTCCTATCCATTTGAATCCATTAATAACGGTCTCAAAGGGTCACACTGGAGCAGAAGGATCTTCATTGACATCTTTCAGCATCCCATGATTCTAATGGTGTTAACACAACAAGGATGAAAGCAATAATGTAAATGCAGCCAAAAGACAAAACCATTTACTGTTCCTTAAACTTCTAACATATTGTCATTAATCCAAGAGATTAAGTTCTCAACAGGCCACAGCTAATAGCCTCTGACAGGAACCTGAAGCATGTCTCCGAAAGTTTCAGTATAAGAGCTGCCAAGAACTACAAAAACTGAACCCAAAAATTGAAATTGTCTTAAAAAAGGATAGCTTCATTAATGGAGGTTTCAGATGTCTGGCAATAGGTGCGCCCTTCACATGATGGGAGATGAAAGCATCTTCTTAAGACTTTGTGATTTTGTTTTTCTTCAACATTATCACAGGAGAGTTTGATAAGGGAGTGCAGCACACAGTACGTTAGCTAGAGTATCAAAAGAATAATAACGCAAAATTCAACAAGAACAAAAGAGAAAATGCCCGTACCATTAGCAACTTTGGTGGTCATTTTATTGCACATATGCATCACTGAACAAGAATGAGTGGAGCCACCAAGGTGGTAGCCCAGTTGGAACGGGGCGTTTACTTCCAACCAAGTGGTTGCAGGTTCGAAACGCGCGGGCGTCGATTAAATTTGGGGACCGAATGCTCCACGCCTGGACACGGGGTCTGGAAGTGCTACTGATCGGCTGGTAGCCTGGGTGGTGCCAGGTGTGATGTACTCACATGGAGGGTCGGATCGGATAACCGAGCCGGCTCACGGGTGGGGAGGGTATAAGTAAAATAGGTCGGCGTGCCCAACACACAACCCGGTTTGCCCGCATCGAACATTCTCCTGGCGGGGTGGGGGCCCAGTGGGGGCTGCTATGCGAGGTTGGGCTTGTCCCTTCCTCCCCCCTTCCCCTTTTCTTCTAGCAAAAAAAAAAAAACAAGAATGAGTGGAAATGAGAGAGAAACCAAAGATAGGGGACTAATGGTAACTTTGGCAATCATATAAATCAAGCAATAGCAGATTGTACAAAGTGCGCAGAAAATGTTTCGCAGTTTATATGACTCATCAGCACCTAATTAAATGTACCTGATTATAGTTTATACCTGAACAACAAAAAGAGATGACAATGCATCGGTTGATATGTTTTTAGGGTGGAAGGGGTAATTTTTTTGTTAGAAACTATATATATATATAAATGAATAACACAGCAAAAATTTGTATACCTTGCAATTACAAAAATTTGATACTTCAGAGATTGTTTCACGTATTCCAAAGTTTGAGCCTCCAGAATTTCTAACCCGGTGAAGAATGCACTACGAGAGTAACGTCCTAAATTTCACAGCCTGAATGCTCCAACAAAAATAGAACACATCAAGAAGCAAGAAGACAAAGAGAATTTCTCCAATAATAATGGTACCAGTATGTCTTGGTGCCTTAACATTCAAGAACTTTCACTACCATAGTACCGCCTGTATGGAAGAAGAAAAGGTAGGATATAGCTATGGCTACGAGTCTACATCACTGTTAAAGATAAGTTAGAGTTGAAGTAGTTAACTATAAGTAAAAATTTTAAAGGATAGAATCACCAATAAATTAAAGATAGAGATAATTGGCAAAAGCATCCCTTCATTCGGTTGTATCTTCTTATTTAATCAATATGATAGAAAATAAAACAACCCACATATTTAATCAATAAACAACCACCCATATTTAGTGACAACAACCCACTTCTAGCTTCTACTTCTTCTAACAGTTCTGGTAACTAGCGCTAACTGTCCTTCACTACCCTTATTATAATAATAGCCAATCTTATATATTCTATTAGATCGATAGAAGACTTCCCTATAGTCATACATTAATAGCCTCTAGCCTATCATAATTAGTCTTTATTTGGCCTACCCCAAATAGTTTACCCTAGCCTTCATTTTCTTTACTCGGCCTATGAAATGATGTCCCATGCCATCCTATTTTGGTTTCTGTGAAATCTCTTTCCTTGCCAAAGTCGATCAAAATCGTTGCTTTTCAATGATGCATATGTAGAAAGCCCATTTTTTTTAGGCTGACTTGGTCAACTCTCTTGTACAATGTTTGTTGTTTTGGCCTCAATTATCAGTAGAATGTTCGCTTAAAGCCATATGATCATTGTCTTGCCTCGACCTTGCTACGTAGTTGAATATGCATGTGTAACCTAGGAGCCATCATGAGCTTAGATGCAGTGTAGACAATAGCTAACATGCAGATGAACCTAATCATCAATGTGTCTGGGTTACTAGCCTACTTTGGCCACCATGAAGATGTTGATGAGGAGATTTCTTCAAATGTGTCCAAGTCTTCGCCACTAGAAGTTGAACAAATTCTTGATAGTTGTTGTTTCCACTTGCAAACACGGCTACTAGAAGTTTCTAGTTCGATGGAGCTAAAATTTTTAAGTCAGAGAGAATTGATGCAACAAGGAAGACTCCAACCGAAAGCAACAAGGAAGACTCCAAACTAAACTAGGAAGAGATGTCATAGCCAATTGAGGAAATTAATAATTTTAGAATTCTTTTTCTTTTAAAATTTGTACATGGTTGACCTATTTCTTATAGCCTGGTTGTAATTGTTTTAGGATTATCTTAAATCTTAGATATAATAGTTTTAGAAATCTTTTCTTATTTTATTAGAGTTAGTACAAGGGTTACCCTTTCCCTATAAATAGACCCTAATTGTATTATTTTGACACCAATAAATATATGACTAAGCATTTTTGAAGTTTTTCTTCAAATCCTAGGTTAGAGTGATTCTTTGCTTATTGTCGTGTGAGACCATGATCTCGTGACAGGTGGCTGGTGTTATGTCGAAAGCTTCAAGGTGTTCCTCAAAGAGGTTGGAGGTGCGAGGTCGAAGACCCTCAATGAGTTAGCATAAGTCATCAGTTACCCCTTCTTCATGGTATTTTCTGCTTCTACTTCAGGTTTCTATTGTGCTAGCTTGATCTCGTGCAGGCTTTCCTAGCTTACACGCACCATTTTTGTAGAAATCACCTCTCCTTCCATCTTTGCTCCATTCTTTTACCCTCCTCTCCCCAATCCTCCTTTCCAAGCCCATATTTTTTGAGTTATACAAGAGAACACCAATGGTTAGAAATTTTCAGTATTTTTCTTTTCTAGTTTATTTAGAATGTTAGATTTTAATCTGGCTGTAATTACATGCATGCGACAAATCGTATATGATATAGTGAAAGATATCTATAAGTTAAAGATTGATTATACACTATCCTATTGTTATCCTTGAACATTTTAAAAATTGGCCTTCTAAGAATAAAAATTCTTATCCTTATAGAATAATACTGATGCATCAATAGTGATGTAAAAGAAAACTAGACAAAATGATATTAGAACTAACTTAAGCCTTTGAATCGATCGATCATTAGTTTCAACTTTCTTAACAAGAAATACATATTGAACCTAATTGCACTCAATTGTATCAATTGACCCACTTCTAATTTTTAAACCCTAATTTACTAGTCTCATTCCAACTTCTACCATCTCATTCCATTTGAAATCTGGATCATTCTCTTGTCTACATGATTCCATCCCCAATTGAGCAATTCTAAGTCTAATTGAGCAACTTTTTTACTAATTTCGATGCTAACTCAAGCTCTAATCTATGTTGATCCACTAACTTGATACAATTCTCTCCAAACTGCTCATCAATTCAATCTCCCATCCATCTATTTAATGATCTTAGGATCTAATTAGATTTTTCCATGCCCAATTTAATTAACTTCTATGCATGCAAGCTACATGGACCTGACTAAGTTCATTTTAGTTTAAGTCTAAAATTTATTATTTTCAACTCAAATTAGCCTTAAAATTAAACCATGGCCACCCTCATAGCCAATGTGTCCCAATTGAAAGTTCATATTTTTGACATCTCTATTGCACAAATTAAAACCATCCCAAAGATATTCAAAAATCCATCAAAACATAATCAAAAAATAGGAAAAAAAGGTGAGAATATCAAATAAATTTTTGATTTTTTTAGCTCTCACTAATTTTATCTTCTAACATTAAAATAGATATCTTAAGATTAACTTCAATAGCAGTGTCTTAGGGGGAGGTAGCATTGGTGGATCGAGATTTTTGATTAAAAGCCCGAACTCATCCTTCTTGGTGGCCAAGAGATGTTATCTTAATGATACCACCATCCTCATTGTTGAAATAAGAAGGGCATAGGAAAGGATCAGATATGCAATCAAGGTTCTTTGGGATAACTATATTGTCTTGGAGAGAGATTCCAGCATTGTGGTGAGTTGGATGAGGACGCACAGTAGATCTACAAGTGCCCACCCGTTACTGATGGATCGACGCGGGAAGACGGTGGAGAAATAATAACAGCAGGCATTGAGAGGACACATGTTAAATGGTCTACCTACTTCGTTACAATGGTTCCTGATGATAGAGATCTATAGGAGGCTTGGGGGATTTTGAAACAACCCATCTATACTAGGAGGCCAATGGAGGGTAGATCGGGTAGCATCATATGTGACTAGGTACTCAATGGACATCATCTAGGAGAACTTATCTTTGACCTGTTCTCAACTTTGAAAAACTTTATTTGTCTTATTGAAAAAAAAGGAAAAAAAGAAATCAGTTATGCCAACCTCCAAATCCTCCTTGTTCTTAACCCCCAAGTGACCAATCTAAATGGTTACTTGGCTGATAGATTTAGAGCCCTCAAAAAAAAAATCACTGCAAATGGCTTCAAGTCCTTGGCTGCAATGAAGTCCCAAGTGGCCCATATTCCAACAACCTAAGGGAGTTACTTGAGCGAACCCTACCTCCGAGGCCCATCCCAACCATGCCATCATTGGACTCCTTCTTAGACTTTGACAGCCATATCTCCAATCTCTTTCCCCGTGGGTGTTCCTTGCCTTCACTCTGAATCTTCGTCTATAGCTGCAACATTAATACTTCCTATCACTTCCACTGTTATTACCACCAAGAAAGTTGGCTCCCTTCCACTTCATTTCAAAAAATTTGAAGATGGGTCTCCCATCTCCTGAAACCACTCATCTCTTGTGGCCCATGTTCTTGTACACCTATTACACTTAACTCCTGCTCCCAAAGATGGCTGATCCTATTCTCCCACACTTGTTGCCTTGTCCACTTTCTATGTGGCACTCTTTACCACTTGCAATTGTATCAACCCCCTTGAAAGTTGACAAACCATTGAAGAGTGCCTCTCCTTTAATATACTAAAAGCCGCTAACATTAAAGCATAGCTCATCCTCAAAGGCGTTGACCTACAATTTAGAGCATCGTGCATCCCTACACCATCCAAGGTCTCTCCCTTGGAATGATCACCTTTCTTTAATCTTATCCACTTGGCTACCTGGTCTACCTTAAATCCTACCATACCGATGGCCAACCCTCCATAGGAGTAAAAGGAGTGGCCACTTCAGCCAATAAATGCCATCCTTGAGCTTCTAGAGCTGGATTATCTTCATTCCCTTAATGGCAATATGCCTTCGTACTTATGTCAATAAGGATCTCAACCTCATACAAAATATTTTTAATCTAGAGGCTCATCCATTCAGAAAATCTTAGAACATCTCCTTCCAGCAACAATCTAGCCTCGTTTGACAAGGAATGCTCCCTAGTTCCGTGGTTTATTTCCAGAAGCTAGGTCAAGTGATCCACTACATTCTCAAATATCCCCCAAGACCAACAATGTAATGGGAGGCCTTGGATCAATTTAGAACTTAGGCAAGGGCAAGGTCATCTTTGTAGACGCCCCCCCACCTCCTTTTAGAGGACCATCATTCAAATGATAAGCTAGAGGCATTGAAATAGACATCCCCTTTTCATTCCATCTCTTTGATATGAATAGAGGAAGAAAAATCAATCAAGAAAGAGGAGCTGTCTCGGCAGAGAACTATTCATCTCTACCTCCACTTCCACATTGACTCTTAAGACATCAACCACACCCTTCTTCCATGGATTATCCCAAACCATTGAACCCACTGCTATGGATCTAAGATGCCTATAATTTCTTATGATTAGATTTGAGAAGGACATATGAACTTGAATCTCCTGTCAGCCTGCGAATCACTCTATCACCACCAAAACCTCCGTGTCTCTTTTAATTAAGTACTCATTACCTCTTCCTTTACATCGAAAACGCCCCTATCCAACATTCCAATAGCAAGTGTAATGCCCAAACTTGCCATATTGAAAGCATCTACCTCTAGAAGATTGTACAGTCCTGTTGGCTCCTCTCACCATCATAATAATGGGGCTCTTTACCTCCTCCTCTTGACCTCCACCCAGCCCTCATTGAATGCACCCCTTGAAAAATCCTTGGATTTGCTCCACTAAAAATGGCTCCTCCCTCTTCCTGCCCCTGTATTTTCCGGGATCTTCCACCACCAGTTGTCCTTCTCCGTGAAGATGGTCTAGAAAATCTTCATAGAGACCTTCTCACAACCACCATGGCTTTGATCAAGAGAGCTCCTCATTTAGCAAAGTACTTTGGAGGATTCCTAATAGGGATCCGATGTCTCTGTTTGTATTGCCCCATGACATCCATATCATCTAAACTTAAAAACTACATTGTGGGATAATGATGATGCTGGAGAGTTTCTAATTAAGAGGAGATAACTAAAGTTTTAGCGAAGTTCCACTATTACGAATCCTTAAAATATATAAAAATAGCTTAATTTCTTAATTTTATAATTCTAAGAATAATGTTTATTATATTTCTCTTTTAAGAGATTTAGAACGCCTAAAACTTTTATAAAAAAATAAACATCAAAACTTATAAGAAAGGCATATCAGTATATACGAACTCTAAAAGAAATATGAGGTATGGTATATTAAAATTTAGTTAGTTATTAATTAATTATTTTTTGTATTTTTAATACTTATAAAATTTTAATTAAATAATTTTGAATATTAAATTCTCATATTAAATATTTTTTTAATATTTTTAATTTATTTTTTAATGAAAACAACAATTCACATAGCTTTAATTTGAGTACATCCAACCATATAAAAATAAAATAAAGAGTGCAAGGTGGGAGGAATATATCATTCAGATGTCCAAATGATCTTCTTGGAGTGCCAGGAAACAATGAGGCAACCCAGTTTGCTGCACTGTTCGCATTCCGAAAAACATGTAAAGCCTGGAAATCGCTCGGCTCCTGAGCTAATCTCCGAATCTCACGGATGAGAGGATAACCATCTCCATATCTGTCCACTCTCCTTATCCACTCGATCACTACAGATGAGTCTCCCACAAGGCATATATGCTCAGCACGGAGTATCAACCTCGCAAAGGATATCTCCTTTTAGGCTGTCCGTAGCTCCGCACCGACTACAGTAAGTCCCGACGCGCGGCGTCCATCAACTGCTATCAAACTTCCGAGATGGTCTCTGATGACAAAACCAACTCCTTCTGATACCCCGTCTACCGACATATTACCATCGAAGTTTACTTTGAGATGACCAAAGGTGGGATACCCAAGAGACGGGTACAATATTTTTAATTTGTTTACTTTGCTGGAAATGTCACTAATTTTTAAGTTTGCCGGAGAGAGCCGAGCTCCGTCGAAATCACGCCACCTGTATAACACGTGTCAACTCCAACTAGCCCCGCATCTGACGTTACGCGGAAGCAATGGAATCAGGCGTTGCATCCGCCTCTGAGCGGCACGTAAAACGTCTACGGGCGCGATTGGAGTATCGAAGGCTCCCGAAAGGTGAGCTGGAACGGTGTGGCTATTCCAGAACCGGCTCGAAGCTTCTCAGTCATCACCAGCTGAAACCTCATAGGGACAGAGAGAACAAGAGAAGAAGAAAGAAGAAGAGGATAACGCGAGCGAGAGGGAGGGGGGGGGGAGCGGGGCGATGGCTGCGTACGGGTATTACTATAGATGGAAGAGCTTCAGCGAGGACGAGGACCGGCCGGAGAAGCCGCGGAGGTTCGGATTGACGGAGATGAGGAGCCCCGACTACAGCCTTATGGGCCACCACGCCCTTCAGGTTAATTTCCCTCCCCCACTCTCTCTCTCTCGATCTCATCTCTTTTCGCCGGTTGAATTAGTTATTCTCCAGCTCTCTTTTTTCTTTTTTGGGGAATAGGTCGGTGATCTCTTGATCTTAAAGCGATTCGATCTCTATTAGAAGATCTTCTTTTAATGCAACTCTTACCTCAGTTCCGTTTCAATTTTTCTTGGGAATGCAAGTCTAGAGTTCTTGGAATTTGAAATTTTCTCCGTTGAGTCAATCGTATTCTCTTGACTCTTGTTCTCATCCATTTCATTTACTTGGAAATTTTGACCGGATGGTAGGTTTCTTTGATGGGAATAACATCATATGGTACTCGAGTTTCCTTTGGACGAAGTATTGAGGTGGAGAAATCGAAAATTTTCTGAGTTTTTTCATTTATTATTTTTTTGATAGATTGCGTGATAATTTGATGCTAGTAGTCTAATCAGCCGTTAACATTGCTGAAAGATTCAATTAGAATCCCATGATGATGTATGATCTGAATGGGCTTTAAGTTGTCTTTCTATCTTATGAATTTTCTAGAATAAGAAACCTTCTTCCCCTGTTTGGTTCCTCGGGATTTGCATTTTTTAAGTCTTTGTAGATCTGAAGAAAAATCCGATGCAGTGATTGACCCTTTTGGGAAAATAGAACCTTGATAATTGTTGCTTTTGTACCAATATAGAATGAAAGCTTTAAAGTCTAGCAGGGGATTCAAATTAGTCAGAGTTTTTTCTATCAAATGTGTAGCAGGGCTGAGACATAGCACGCCTCTTGTCGCTCATTAAGAGATGAAAATGAACGTAATGATACATTAGCTGATATTTTTTGTTACATTAGTTAAAATCCAAAGAGCTCTATACTCGTTGGGGAATCATTTTTATGATTTTACTTGGAAGCCAAGTTCAGTTATAGGATTATCAATTATGAATGTTAACTATTTCGATCCAAGTAGGTGGCACCCATTGCTGCAGAAAAACCTGTAATCTGATGTTATATGAGATTTCATTTTATAGTTAACTTAATATCTTTATTTGCTTTGTGGGTTATGCGTGCGCAAATTTGTGATTATTTACTTGCGTTGCACATGTTCGTATTCTCGTGTGTATCTGCTTGCATGTGTAATGGATCGGTCGGGCAAAAACTTATGGTATCATTTGCTTTTAGTGAAGCTATTGTATAAAAATTGTTTCTTGTGGATAGTGATACTTTGTTATGCTCATATATACAACTTACCCTTTTAGGGTGCATATGTTGCATGTCTTCATTTGCAAAGGCTGTAATTGAGCTTTCATCCTTTTTAACTTCTTTATGATGGGTGTTGCTGGAAATTGGACCCGGGGGCGGCCGTCGGCTGAGGAGGAGGAGCTCCAGTGCTTCGGATGGGGAGCGGCGGTCGATTGGCGGGCGACGTCTTCCGGGAGACCTGCAAAAAGTCGGTGGCCGGGGTTTCCGGCGCCGGCCCTCCGATGCTTGTCAGAGGAGGCTAATATGTAGAAGGAGGGCGGAGATGTGTTTCCTCAGTTTTTTTGAGTCCCCCCTACAAGGTGGAGGGGTCCCCCTTTTATAGAGGGGTATTGTATTACCTGTGAAGTGACGGGGCAGATTGTTCTTTTTGTCATAATTGAACACGATCATGTGCATTAATGGTGTCGTGGGAGATTAAACTGGAGTCAGACCAGAGCCAGTGAGTCGTCGTGGTTGATCAGACGTGGTGGAGTGGTTCAACTGCCTGCCGTGGAGGCGCTGAGGTCCGTAGATGACATAAGCATTAATTGTTGAGTGAACCGGAGATCAGCAGTGGCCATACGCTTTAATGGTTGAGTGAACCAGAGATCAGCAGAGACTATACGCATTAATTGTTGAGTGAACCGGAGATCAGCAGAGGCCATGCGCATTAATTGTAGGCGGCGAAATAGGGTATGGCTCTGACCGAATTACGGAGGGACGTGACGACAGTAGGCGAATGGAGAGATCGGGTTTTAAAAGTTGGGCTCCCGAAGGAGATTTGGTTGTGATCGGCTGTTCTGGTGGGGCGTCTTGGGAACAGGCGTATGGTCGGGCGCCTTCTGGTCGGGCGCCGAGCCGGGCTAGTTGCCTCTAGGCCGGGCGCCTTCGGGTTAAGTGATCGCTGATCGAGCGCCTTCTGGTCGGGCGCCTTCTGGTCGGATGCCGAGCTGGGCTAGTTGCCTCTAGCCCGGGCGCCTTCGGGTGAAGTGTTCGCTGATCGAGCGCCTTCTGGTCGGGCGCCTTCTGGTCGGGTGCCAAACCGGACTAGTTACCCCTAGCCCGGGCGCCTTCGGGTTAAGTGTTCACTAATCGAGCGCCTTCTAATCGTTCCGGGGTAACATAGTTTTTTCCCTAACACTACCCTCCGACTTCCTACTTCGAGCCACTTGCGAGCTCGGGTGTGGGAAGTAGTGATTTAACGACGCTCTGTGTCATTTAATGCTGTATTGGTGGGGGCTAGGGAATTTTGAATTTTTACGGCGCTCCGCATGTTTCTAGGTGTCATTAATAGGAGAAGGTGGGACGACGCCTTTTCGCCATCTGAAACGTCCTCGTGTCGTGGGCTCATGATGAGGCTCCACGATCCGATGGGACGCCGCCTTGATTCGATATTCAAAGCGTCGATCTGAATGGGATACGCCGCTTTGAACTTCAGGAGCCGACGCGTGGCATAATCAGAACGGGAGGCGGGATTCTGTCCCACCGATCCGGACCATCGGAGAGGCCTATATAAACCCCTGATCCGGTTTCAGGGTTTCTATCTGGTTGCCATAGCCTAGTGTTTTTCCAGCACTCCCTTGTTCTCTTTTCCGGCGGCCTCCCGAAGCGGTTACTCAGGCTTCCCTGCCGCTCGTCGTCATCATCGGCGAGGTCTTAGTAGGTGCCTTCCCCCCCTTTTCTGTCTGCTCGGAGAGTTCTTGTTTTTGGTTTTTTGGATTCCTCCCTCTTTTTGATTATTTCTTTAGGATGGGTCGTGGTCCGGATGAATTCGGATCCATTATGAGTGAGGGGGAGATGGGGATGGCTGAGGAGTGGTTTTTTCCTCAGCGAGGGTTCCGTCTGGAACCTGCGAGGCCTGGTGACAGGATAACGAGGCCTCCGCCGGGTCAGATCGGAGTGTACTTGGAAACGCTCTGGGCCGGCCTGCGGTTTCCCCTCCACGAATTCGTGAACGAGCTGCTGGTGACATATCAGCTTGTCCCAGCGCAGCTCGCTCCGAATGCGTGGAGGACGATAATCGGTTTCTTATTCCTGTGCCTTTTGCACGGGATACCGTCCTCTGTCAATGTCTTCTGGTGGTGCTTCTTATCATGGAATGCCGTACCGGTCCGGCCGTGGACCGGTACCGGAACGGATAAAAAATCGGTATTCTCGGTTTTTTATCCGAACCGGCCGGTTCGGAGCCCGTACCGGCCGGTACCGGCCTCGTACCGGTGCGAACCGGCCGGTTCGCACCGGTACGATTTTTTTTTTAGAACCACAGCGCCGAGCGCTGTGGTTTTTGAAACCACCGCGTACCGGCCGGTACGGGACCGGTACCAGTCGGTACGTACCGGACCGGACCGGTACCGTACCGGTCCGGCCGGACACCGGTATGCCGACCGGTACCGGTACGGCAGACCTTGCTTCTTATTGAAGTCCAACCCGGAGGACGGGGAATGGCTGTACATTGCTCTTCGGAGCGGTCGGTCATTTTTCCGGGGTGCTCCGACCTCCATTCATGGGTGGAAGGAGAAGTTCCGAGCGGACATGGGGGTTCGACCCCAGATGGGGGCAGGCTCGACTTAAGACTGCCAACAGACTCCCAAAGTTGTCCGGGTCCGAGCAGAAGATCCTCGACGCTCTCTATGGCCTCGAGGAGAGCATTCTTCTGAACGGCCTAATAAGCAAGGACGCTTTGGTCAACGTGGGCCTGAGCTTGGCGCACCCTCAGGGTAAGGGTGGTGGTGCTCTCTTTCCCTCTTACGTTTCTTTTGCTTGTCTATTTTCTGTCGTTCTGACCTAATCCTTCTCCTATCTGCAGACGTCGCGAAGATGGTGACAAAAGACACTGCCCTTTACGCGCGCTTCCGAAAGAGGGCGGCAGAAATCAGCGGGACCTCGCCCAAGCCGAAGAAAAACGCTAGACTCTCTGGCCCCGAGTCAAGTGCGGCCCAGGTCGGGCCTTCCAGGCGTGCGGCCCAGGTCGGGCCTTCCAGGCCTGCGGCCCAAGAGGTCCCGGGCACTGATCATAGGGGTTCGGGATCTACGGGGCATCGGCTATGTTGGCCTGCCCGGTCCCCATTTCTCAGCGCCCTAGTCAACATCCCGTCGAGCAGAGGCGCTCGGCTCCCGAGCAGCGGCGCTCGGATCCTGAGTCAGGGAGCAGCCAGGGTGCTTTGAGGCCGCCCCCGAACCCGCCGAGTCCAGCGGGGCCGAGCCTTCCATGTCTTCCAGAGGCCGATCCTCAGCCGGAGAGGAGGCCTTACCTCCCCTCGTGGGAGGTTTTTGAGGGCGACTCGGCCCTTGACGATCCTGCCGTGGCGCAGCAAGTTTTCACGTCGCGCTACTCCCAGCCGACCAGGCCAAGATCCGGTCGCAGAGCTACAACAGCTTCATAGACGAGGTCTACTACTCCGCAGTCCGGGTAAGTTCGCCTTTGAATTTTTGTTTCCGTCTTTTAATTTTTTAGTCGTTACTCATTTCTTCTCTTTGCTAACAGGGTCTCCACGAGATCGATACTTTGATGCACATTTCATCAGACTATCAGGATTGGGGCCGGCGATACCAACGCGGGCAGGAGGAGGCCGAGAAGAAACTTCGCCAGGCCGAGGTGAGGCTTGGCGAGGTTGAGCTCTTGCGGGAGGAGCTGCTCGCAAGAGTTGAGGCCGTCGAGGGCGAGCTCCGGTTGCGGACTGAGGAGCTCGAGGAGGAGAAGGGTGCGCATGCGTTGGCCAGGTCGGAGCTGCGCGCCGCCGAGTCGCATCTGAGCAAGGCCCAGTAGGCGCTTGCTGCGTGCGAGCAGGAGGCCGAGGGCGCGAAGCTCAGGGCTGCGTGGAGAGGGCCCAGGAGGAGGCTCGACACGCGGCTCAGCGCGGGGTCGAACTCTTCCGAGAATCGGAAGAGTTTCGCGATCTAATGGAGGAGGAAGCTGTGAACGGGCTCGCCCGCGGCTTCAAGGACTTCGGTAATCAACTAAAGCGGCTCTGTTCCGGGTTTGACCTTAGTCTGCTCCAGCCTAGGGCAGGAGTCGAAGGGCTCGAGGCGCCTGAAGACCCGGCTGGGGTCGAAGCTCAGGCGGCCGAGGAGGGTGAGGTACCCGCCGAGGGTGATCCAGAAGGAGCTTCCGATCCCGCCCTTTGAACTGTCGATGTCGCTCAGGCCGAGACTTCCACTGCGCCCGCCTCCTAGGTTTTTGTTTACCCCCTTTTTGTTTTTGTTTTTCTGTGTAAGCAAGGTCGGCTCTTTAAAGTGTATGGCCGAACCTCGATCTTGTACTTAGCCTTCGGGCTTTTATTAATGAAAATTTCTTTTTCTAAACTTGTGCTTGTTCTGAATTTATTCTAAGTCTGCGTCTATCTGTCTTTTCCTTTTAATCAGTTAGACGAGTCCCCTTCGACAAGTTTCTCGGACTCGGCCGAGCCCCGTTCGCGCCTATTAAGCATAGGCCAATAAGGAATGTTCCAGTGTTTTTGAGCCTGGCTTTGAGTCTTGCCGAGCCCTTGAGCTCGAAGTCTCTGGGCTCGGCTTCTCCGGATGTAGGTTTGCGGAAATTTTAGAGTAGGCCCCTGATGGGACCGTGAATCAGAATTCTGGTATCGTTAAGGCTTTCGTGGTGACTAACCCCAAATTCGGCTGGCATACCAATTAGTAGAACCGAAACATAACGACTCGGCATTACTGGGCTTGGCTAAAATGTCTAGGCTTTAGGTCGTCGCCGCAAGCAGGCATCAGCCTAGACCGACATCTAAAGTCGGCCGAGTCCATTCAGGGATCTGCTTAGATCAACCTGTAGACTAGCGGTGAAAGCATGCCTGAGGTCGGAAGACCTCGGCTTATGGTTGGCTCAAATGAGCATTTCGATCCTGGTCGGAGGAGCTTCCGAGCTCAGTCGGGACCTTGTCGATCATTAGTGTAAGCAAATAAATGTAATAACTTAGGTGCTGGTCAAGGAGTACCTTTCGCACCATTGGGAGTCTGCTCTGCGGTCAGCCGACTCCATGTGGAGGTAGCCGATTCCGCCCTATAGTCAGCTCTTAAAGGCGCTTTGGCCTGGAGATGATGCTTACGCGAGTAATGTCATCCGTGGGAGAACGAGGCGGAGCTTTGGTCGGAGTTTTGCGTCGTAGCCGCTCCGTCCTCATCCCTTGGCTTGTGTTCGGCTCGGTAGGGTACCCGACCTTGGCTTTGAAGATCCTGAGCTCGGCTGAGATTTTGTCGACTGTCCTGGTGCATAAGGTAAATGCAATAATGTAGGTGCTAGGTGGGAAGTACCTTTCGCACCATTGGAGCCGAGCACTTTAGGCCGGGATAGCTGATTCCGCTCTGCGATCGGCTTCAAGAGGCATTCTTTGGTCTGTAACCTGCTTCCGCAGGTGATGTCCTCTGCAGGTTGGAGGGCCCACGAAGGTCCTAGCTCGTGTTTCCGCGGTCGGGGAAAATTGCTGCCGACACGTGGAATCCTGGCTTTTGCTGAGGGACGATTGAGGTCGAAGGTGCTTGGGCTTGTTGTTGACCCGGTGACGCTTCCCGAGGTCGAGGGAGATTGACTCTACTGTCGACTCGTGGCATCCCGAACTTCGTCGAGGAGTCGTGCGCAAGGTCGAGGGGTCTGGGAACGCACTGTCGATCTGCGACGCTTTCCGAGGTCGAGGGAGTTTGGGACTCTACTATCGACTCACGGGGCATTCCGAACTTTGTCGAGGGATCGTGCACAAGGTCGAGGGGTCTGGGAACGCACTGTCGACCTGCGATGCTTTCCGAGGTCGAGGGAGTTTGGAACTCTACTATCGACTCACGGGGCATCCCGAACTTTGTCGAGGGATCGTGCGCAAGGTCGAGGGGTCTGGGAACGCACTGTCGACCTGCGACGCTTTCCGAGGTTGAGGGAGTTTGGGACTCTACTATCGACTCACGGGGCATCCCGAACTTTGTCGAGGGATCGTGCGCAAGGTCGAGGGGTCTGGGAACGCACTGTCGACCTGCGACGCTTTCTGAGGTCGAGGAAGTTTGAGACTCTACTATCGACTCACGGGGCATCCCGAGCTTTGTCGAGGGATCGTGCGCAAGGTCTAGGGGTTTAGGAACGTACTGTCGACCTGCGACGCTTTCCGAGGTCGAGGGAGTTTGGGACTTTACTATCGACTCACGGGGCATCCCGAGCTTTGTCGAGGTATTTGAGGGAGATCGAGACCGAGCTCGATAGTAGCGTAGCGAGGTGCTTCAAGTTTGACTGGAGCATTTGAGCTTGTTGAGCAGTTGAGTGTCCGAGCTTCGTCGAGCATCCGAACTTTGTCGGGCATCCGAGCTCGGTCTGGGATCCGGGCATCCGAGCTTGGTCGGGATTTTCTGGGATTTGAGTGTCCCAGTATCAGGAGCATAAAATAATTAATGGAGAATCGTAAACAAATCATCATAAATGGAGGGAGAATTGCATTCTTGTTTGTCGACGACCCCCAGAGGGTTCATTGGTAGTACATCCGAAGGTTCTCGGAGTTCCAGCTTCGAGGGATAGAAATCCCCTCAAGAGTCTCCAACTTGTAAGCTCCGGGCCGCTGGACTCGCGCGACTCGGTAGGGTCCTTCCCAGTTTGGAGCTAGTTTTTCCTGTTCGATGGGCTGAGAAGCCTCGGCCTTCCTGAGGACGAGATCTTCTACCTTGAAGAGCTTGGCTTTTACTCTAGAATTGTAGTACTGCGCTGTTTTCCATTGGTACCTCGCCATACGAACCCAAGCTGCCTCCCTGGTTTCCTCAATGAGGTCCAGATTTTCTCCGAGTTGGGACGAGTTGGAGGCTACATTGTAGTGTTTAACCCTTGGCGAGGGGAGCCCAATTTCCAGAGGAATGATAGCTTCTGTTCCATATGCTAGGTTAAAGGGGGTCTCGCCGGTGGAGAGCCGAAACGTTGTTCTGTAGGCCTAAAGGACATTGTAAAGGACTTCAACCCATTGCCCCTTGGATCGATCCAGCCTGGCTTTGAGTCCTTGAAGAATGGTGCGGTTCGTCACCTCGGTTTCTCCGTTTGTCTGAGGATGTGCAACCGAGGTGAAGCGGTGGTCGATGCCGAGCTCGGAGCAAAACTCTCTGAAACGGACGTTGTCAAACTGACGACCGTTATCAGATATAAGGATGCGGGGGAGCCCAAATCTACAGATGATCGACTTCTAGACAAAGTTCCGCATTTTTTGCTCGGTGATCCGGGCCACCGGTTCGGCTTCGACCCACTTAGTAAAGTAGTCGATGGAGACGATCAGAAATTTTCTCTGCCCGGTTGCTAGGGGGAATGGTCCCAGGATGTCGATGCCTCACTGGGCGAACGGCCAAGGTGCGCTGATCGAGGTTAGCGGGGCCGAAGGTCGGCGCTGAATGTTGGCATTTCGCTGGCATCGGTCGCATCTTTGGACAAAGTCCGTTGCATCCTTCTGGAGTGTGGGCCAAAAGTATCCTTGGCGCAAGATTTTATGGGCCAGTGCTCGGCCTCCCAAATGGTTTCCGCATATCCCTTCATGAACCTCTTGCATAGCATAGTCAGCTTCTGACGGGCGGAGGCACCTGAGGAGAGGAGAGGTGAAAGACTTTCGGTAGAACTTGCCTTCATACAGTATGAACCGGGAAGCTTGGCGCCTGATCCGGCGAGCTTCGAGCTCGTCATTGGGGAGGACTTCATTTTGTAGATAGTTGACGAGCTCATCTATCCAGCTAGACTCGGTGTCTATGCACATGGCTGGCTCAGGTTCTTCTGTGCTGGGTGTTCGGAGATATTCGAGCACCGTCGCTTTGGGGAGCTCGCTCATGCGGGAGGTCGCCAATTTCGACAGCTGGTCGGCCCTGAGATTCTCCGTTCTGGGGATGTGGTGAATGTTGAAGGTGCTTATGGTAGAGGTGAGGTCTCGCACCTTTTGGAGGTAATTCTTCATCAACGGCTCTTTTGCTTCAAAATCCTCCAGAACCTAGCTCACGACCAGTTATGAATCACTGAAGACCTTCAAGTCTTCTACCCCCAACTCCTTTGCCAACTTGAGCCCGGCAATAAGCGTCTCGTTTTCTGCCTCATTGTTTGAGGCTGGGAATTCGAGACGTAGAGCGTGCTCGGCGATAACTCCATCCGGGCTGGTGAGGATAAGACCTGCTCCGCTACCCCCCGAGGTCGAGGAGCCGTCCACATATAGGACCCATGGCTGCCCCGGGGTCTCTTTTGTTGGCATGAGTGGGTGCTCGGGGTCGTCCGGCAAAGTGCACTCCACGACAAAATCAGCAAGCGCCTGAGCCTTGATTGCCGGCCTCAGATGGTAGTTGAGATCGAACTCCCCGAGCTCGACTGGCCACTTGGCGATTCTCCCGGCACGGTCCGACCGTTGTAGAATCTGCTTCATTGGTTGGTCGGTCAAGATAGCCACTGTGTGGGCTTGAAAGTAGGGTCGGAGCCTCCGAGCTGAGATAATCAGGGCGAAAATTATTTTCTCCAGTTTAGAATATCGGGTCTCAGCATCTTTGAGGATCCGGCTGGTATAGTAGACAGGCTTTTGAAGCTTATCCTCCTCTCGGGCTAAGACTGAGCTTACTGCGACCGGGGAAACAGCTAAGTACAGGTAGAGGAGCTCGCCCTGCTGGGGTTTGGTGAGCAGCGGCGGAGAGGCGAGGAGGCACCTAAGCTCTTCAAAAGCTTGTTGGCACTCCTCCGACCAAAAGAAGTCTTTCGGTCTCTTGAGGATCTTGAATAATGGGAGGCACCGCTCGGCCGACCTGGAGACGAATCTTCCCAGAGCCGCTATCCGCCCGGTGAGCCGCTGTACCTCCTTGACTGTCTTTGGTGGCACCATCTCCTGTAGTACCCGGATTTTCTCGGAATTTGCTTCAACTCCACGCTGGGTCACTATGAAGCCTAGAAATTTGTCCGAGGTGACTCCGAACGCACACTTTGCCGGGTTGAGCTTTATTTGGTACTTCCTGAGCTTGGAGAATCTTTCATTGAGGTTAACCACATGGTGCTTGGCTGTCCTGCTTTTTACCAGCATGTCGTTCACATAGACCTCCATGTTTCGGCCTATTTGGTCCTTAAAGATCTGGCTGACCAGTCTTTGAGATGTGGCTCCTGCATTCTTCAACCCGAACGGCATCACCTTGTAGCAATAAGTGCCCTTGTCGGTGATGAAGGCTGTCTTCTCCTCGTCTTCTGGCGCCATTCGGATTTGATTATATCCCGAGAAGGCGTCCATGAAGGTTAGCAGTTGATGTCCCGAGGTGGAATCCATGAGCTGGTCGATGCTGGGGAGGGGGAAGCTATCCTTCGGGCAGGCTTTGTTCAGGTCGGTGTAGTCCACGCACATACGCCACTTCCCATTGGCTTTCTTCACGAGGACCACATTGACGAGCCAGTCCGGATAGGAGACCTCCCGGATGAAGCCGGCCTCGAGGAGTCTGTCTACTTCCTCGGTTGCTGCTTGTTGTCGTTCCGGGGTGGAGCCCCGCTTCTTTTGCCTCACGGGTCTGCTGGTTGGCTTCACCTGGAGCCAGTGGACCATGACCTCGGGGTCGATTCCAGGCATGTCGGCGGGCGACCAGGCGAAGATGTCCTTGTTGGCCCGGAGGAATCCGATCAGCTGGTCCTTTTCGAGCGAACTCAGGCCGAAGCCGACCTGCACGGTTAGCTCTGGGCAATTTTCCTGTAAAGGAACCTGAGTAAGAAGCTCACCAGGCTCTACCTGCTTCTTCCAAGGATGATCCCGCACTTCCAAGGTTTCGATGGGCAGCGTGCGGTCCATTGCTTGAGTTGGCACCTCGGCCGGTAGCTCCTGTCGGCCTGATGCTCCGGTCGGCCGCTTCGCTTTGTAGGCTGCCATGTAGCATTGCTTGGCTATCAACTGGTTCCCACGAACTTCACCTACTTCTTGGTCGGTGGGAAATCACACGAGCAAGTGGTAGGTCGAGACAACGGCTTGAAGGGCATTCTGCCCTGGTCGTCCGAGAATGGCGTTGTAGACCGAGGGCAGGCGGACCACAAGGAAGTCCATCATTACGGTGCTTTCTCGGGGGACGAGCCCGATCGTGACCAAGAGGCTAACTTCGCCGTCTATCGGAACCGAATCCCCGGTGAATCCGACCAACGGAGCATTCAGTCTCCGAAGCTGGTTTTCTGTCATCCCCATCTTTTGGTAGGCATCATCATACAAAATGTTTGCCGAGCTTCCATTATCAACCAGGACGCGTTTTACATCAAACTTATTTACAATCATGGAAATTACTACCGCGTCGTCATGGGGGATTTCGACCCCTTTCAAGTCCTCATCCGAGAACGAGATGGATTCAGAAGTGCGCAGGCGCTTCGGGGAGTCCCTCTCCTCGGCTGATCCTCCGACCGAGGTTCCTCCGATGGTGTTGATGGTGCCTGCGATAGGTTTATTGGCATTTGAATTTCCGGGCTGCTCGGCATTTTCTGCTGGCCTCCTTTCCTCGCGCCGGTTTTGTACAAACCGGTTCAGTACTCCGCGACGGATGAGTGTCTCGATCTCGTCCCGTAGCTGGAAGCAATCCTCTGTGTTGTGGCCGTAGTCTCGGTGGAAGCAGCAATACTTCCTAGGATTGCGGTAGGCTCCGGGATCTCTTATCGGTGGTGGAGGCCGGAAATAATTCCGGCCCTCGATCTCCATGAGGATCTCCGTCCGGGGAGCGTTGAGGGGAGTGTAGTTTTCATACCTCCCCGGCGGAACTCGTGGTCGTGTTGGAGACCTCGATCGGGGTGGGCTCCTTAACCGTGGCAAAATTTTGTTTCGGCGGGAAGATGGGCTTCGCTGACGGCCGCGCTCCTCGCGGCGCTTCTTCTGCTTCTTTGAAGCCAACTCGGTCGCACCCCGCCTGGAGGAGATGGCCTCCTCGGCTTTTGCATACTTCCGAGCTCGGGCCAGCATTTCGGTGAAGCCAGCAGGAAAACTCTTCTCGATGGAGAAGAGGAATCTGTAGGAGCGAGCTCCAGTCTTCAGCGCCGACATGGCTATCGACTGGTCGAGCTTGCGAACTTTCCAGGTTGCAGTGGTGAAGCGGTCGAGGTACTTCCTAAGAGATTCACCCTCCCGCTGTTTGACGTCCAGAAGGGAGTCTGACGTTCGCGCCGGCTGGCAGCGAAGTTAGTGGCGAACTGCCTGCCGAGCTGTTCAAAGGAGGAGATTGTGCCCGAGTTTAGCCCCGAAAATCAAAGTCGGGCAGTTCCTCTGAGAGTTGCTGGGAAGGCCTTGTAGAGCACAGCCTCCGAAGACTTTTGCAACGCCATAAGGGCTCGATAGCTCTCCAGATGATCGAGGGGGTCGGTGGTCCCGTTGTAAGGCTCTACTTGGGGCATCTTGAATCTGGGCGGAATCGGCTTATCCTCGATCTGGCGGGAGAAGGGGGACTTCGTCGTAAATTCGAAGTCACCCTCACGCCTTGCCCTTCTGCCATGGAGCGCCTCAATCTGGCGCTCAAGATTCTCGACCTTTCTGTCGAGTTTCCTAACCTGGGAAATTGCCACAGTAGTCTGCTCCGGTTCACGGCGGTCCGGGGCTGACTCAGCTTTCGAAAACTGTAGCCTCCTGTCTGTGCTCCTCCCCGGCAATTCTCTTCGGGGAGACGCTCGTTCTTCATTGTTAGCCCTGGAGGAGCCGTGAAGATTCTGGCCCTGGGGAATTGGGCCATTTGGAGGAAGCATTGGCTGGACCTGGGCCTGCGGAGGTAGCGTTGGCGGGGCTTCCTCACGCTGCAGGCTTTGGACGGCGGCGGCTAGTGCCTGGACCTGCCGCACCAGGACGTGGAACTGTTCCGGCTGGACTTGAGAAGTTGGATCAGCTGGGGGTGGTGAATTCCGAACAGAGTGTCCGGGACTTTGTGGGAGACGCCGAGAAGCATTGGAGGCTCCTTTACTTCTCAACTTCATGGCTACGACTCGGGCCCTTCCCCTAGCGCCAACTGTTGCTGGAAATTGGACCCGGGGGCGGCCGTCGGCTGAGGAGGAGGAGCTCCGGCGCTTCGGATGGGGAGCGGCGGTCGGTTGGCGGGCGACGTCCTCCGGAAGACCTGCAAAAAGCCGTTGGCCGGGGTTTCCGGCGCCGGCCCTCCGATGCTTAAATCAGAGGAGGCTAATATGTAGGAGGGAGGAGATGTGTTTCCTCAGTTTTTTTGAGTCCCCCCTACAAGGTGGAGGGGTCCTCCTTTTATAGAGGGGTATTGTATTACCTGTGAAGTGACAGGGCAGATTGTTCTTTTTGTCATAATTGAACACGATCATGTGCATTAATGGTGTCGTGGGAGATTAAACTGGAGTCAGACCGGAGCCAGTGAGTCGTCGTGGTTGATCAGACGTGGTGGAATGGTTCAACTGCCTGCCGTGGATGCGCTGAGGTCCGTAGATAACATGAGCATTAATTGTTGAGTGAACCGGAGATCAGCAGTGGCCATACGCTTTAATGGTTAAGTGAACCAGAGATCAGCAGAGACTATACGCATTAATTGTTGAGTGAACCGGAGATCAGCAGAGGCCATGCGCATTAATTGTAGGCGGCGAAATAGGGTATGGCCCTGACCGAATTACGGAGGGACGTGACGACAGTAAGCGAATGGAGAGATCGGGTTTTAAAAGTTGGGCTCCCGAAGGAGATTTGGTTGTGATCGGCTGCTCTGGTGTGTCTTGGGAACAGGCGTCTGATCGGGCGCCTTCTGGTCGGGCGCCGAGCCGGGCTAGTTGCCTCTAGGCCGGGCGCCTTCGGGTTAAGTGTTTGCTGATCGAGCGCCTTCTGGTCGGGCGCCTTCTGGTCGGATGCCGAGCCGGGCTAGTTGCCTCTAGCCCGGGTGCCTTCGGGTGAAGTGTTCATTGATTGAGCGCCTTCTGGTCGGACGCCTTCTGGTCGGGTGCCGAACCGGGCTAGTTGCCTCTAGCCCGGGCGCCTTCGGGTTAAGTGTTCACTAATCGAGCGCCTTCTAATCGTTCCGGGGTAACCTAGTTTTTCCCCTAACAATGGGCATAAGAATTTGTCTAAAGAATATCAGTTTGCTAGTTTTTCCCAACATCATTTTTATCTGTACGGTAATTCTGTTGTACCACAGGAGTTACAGAATATTCTGCCCATTGTGTATGTATAGGGTGTGGTCTGTATCATGCACTGACACCAATTGGAGGAAATTTGGTCAAGCTTTAGCATTTCTTTCTTAGTTTCTTCATTTATTAATTATTATATAAGCTGGCTTGTTATGAAATTTGAAATTAGTGAACATAGAACTAAATCCTCTTGATACTGCCTGCAGGATGTATTAGAGTCGATGGGTCAGTTTGTTGATGGCTTAAAGTTCTCAGGAGGCGCGCACAGTTTAATGCCAGAGGCCTTCATCAAAGAAATAACCAACTTGGCACATAGGCACAATGTATACGTCAGTACAGGTGATTGGGCAGAACATCTACTTCGTAAAGGGCCTTCTTCTTTCAAACAATATGTTGAGGTCTGAAAAAAGTTGAATTTAGTTTATATGCTTCTATTCTTACATGGACAGTCCGATGAAATGCCTCACCTTAATTTGATGCTTGACAGGAATGCAAAAACTTGGGGTTTGATACAATTGAGTTAAATGCTGGATCACTTAAACTTCCTGAAGAAGCTCTTTTGAGATTTATTCGCCTCATTAAGAGTAGTGGCCTTAAAGCAAAGCCTCAATTTGCAGTTAAGTTTGACAGGTCTGAAATCCCAGTGGCTGGTGATAGAGCATTTGGAGCTTATGTAGCTCCAGTGCATCACAGTTCAGGTAATCATTGCCCCCTTCCTTTTGTCCGTGGGACGCTTGTTACTTTTTTAAGCTTTTTAGTTGTAATTATAATGCATGTATGCATGTGTATGATGCCAATACTTGCACGAATTTAAACTATCCGATGTGCTATTGGCAATGTTTTGTACACAAAATACAAAGGGTGTCTCTATGTTGTAAAGGGAAGAAAATGACAGGATGAGAAACTCACCATTACATAACTTGGCCCCAAATATTCTTGCAATAGTTAACTAGAGCAATATTATGATTCCTTGAAATGATTCTTCTATTTGTTAATGCTTTACCATTATTATGTGGTCGGGACTACTTGCAAGTTGCAAGATCCCATCATGGCTACAAAAGAACCATCCTGGTCTTTAATCATGTAGCATTGGAAGTTTTGTGCAAGAAAAAATATTGCATTTGAATTCTAGATAATTGATAGAAAAGAGGAGGGGTCTCTTTTTGGATGGCAAAGGGTTTATTTCATTCACGTCTTAAATAATAAGAAAAAACAGAAAGGAAAATCAAATAGATGAAAAACTTCTGTTCCTTTCCGTATGCATATAATTTCAAACTTATTTCACTATAAATATTTGTTTCTGTTGCTTCACAAAGACACTATTAGTACGCATTTAGACTGCAGAATGTAAATTGTTACTCTTTTATTCCTTGATATATAAGGAAAAGCTATTATGCTCAGCTTGTTTGCATTATTCTTTCCATATGGAAAAGGCAAAAAAAATCCCATAAAAAATGATAAATAACGTTGAGTGCAATGTTAGTCAAGGATTGCTTCTGTGTAGTGACTAGCATTATATATACAGCAGTAGAATGTGGCCTTAATATATATGTTTAGAGCACCTGGTTAGAACGATGTATATAGATATGAATAATCGAGGTTTTAATATTTTGTGTCATGTCTCTTGGGTAGTGTTTCTAATTTAGAAAGTTTCAACGGTTTCAATAATTTCAATCCAAGTTCTGGTTTTAAAAAGTCAAAAAAGAAAATAAAAGAAAAAGATAAAATAACTAGGGAATGGGAGCATTGTGTATGCTCTATGAGGGCACAAATCAAGGCAAGTTATTTCACATCATTTTATTGTGTTTTAAGCGATCTAGAATCATAATTTCTATAGTATTTCTGCTCCTCTTCCTTTTCCTTTCGAGATGGGATGGGAAGGAGAACAATCAACAGCTGGGTTGGATTGATGCGCAAGCCTACCACTGGTGTTTGAGCAGAGAAAGGTGGATGGTAGTGGGTTCCATTGCCTTGTCCTTCAAAGAACTTTCGCTATTGGATGCTGCCTTTTCGTGAAAGGGAATGGTAGCTACAGTATTATGTTAAGAACTATGAAATAAAACTATAAAACAGCAAATGCGGATCATTGATTAGCGAAGTGCCTGTTCTTAGGATTAGAATTTAGTATTTATATATCTTTCTATTAGCTGTTGTCCATCTCTAGCATTAGCACTTGACATTACTGGTTACTATCACCTCTTCCACTTTAGATATCACTCCATTTGTCTTGTGTGGCAGCACATGGTAACTTGATTGGCCTACATGTTTCGTAGTCTATCCTTTAACTATCTTTCAGTCTTCTTTAAGTCCGACCATGTGGCATCATCTTAGCCATCCTTGATGGAAATATGATGTAAGTAGTCTTATCCACATGTTAGTGGCCTCTGCACTCTTTTTGCTAATTCGGTCCTAAATACTCAAATTTTTCTTTACTGAAATTAGAGCCTCTTACTACTAAAGTCCCGACACCGCCACGTGGCCGCTCTCTAATTGGCCTTTGGGCCTCCACTACAGGTTAGGATGTGGTATAAACAAGTATCGATAGTTTGAGGCTGAAATTATGCCATGTTGAAGCTTAACGCATAAAATATGTTATACTAATATTATTAATCTATTGATTAATCTATTGAGTAAATACCAATTACTTAATCAAGTACAAACCAACAGGTATACAAGAATATAAATTTAATTACAGAATTTGCTATCCAGAATAGTAAAAGCTCCACAGGCACATGCATCTTTAGTTGAACATAGTGAAATGTTGCTTATAACTTAAAGACACATCAAGATTGCATCTTATCCACCATAATAATAAGGCTTCGATGAAAATGACATAAATTAGATCATTAGAGCCTTAATAAAATATGTAGTTGAATTATAGTGATGAATTTTAGAAAATATTAGACATATTTAGTGGTTAAACAGAAAAAGGTTAAAAACAACAGCTTTGGATGTTTTTGGCTGAAACTAGTCGACATCAACTGAAACCAGCTCAAATTGACTGAAACAAACCAAAATCAGCTGCAATAGACGAAGCTGATTGAACCCAAAAATTTCAGCCAGTTTCAGATTGTTTTCGGCTGAAACTTTAAACCTTGCGTACAATATAATACTATAATGGACAAGATATTATCTTTCAAATACTAAATTTAGAGTAATATGTTAAAGTGTTAGCCTAATATACGCAAAGTTATGAAATTGTCTGAAACCAATCAAAATCAGCTGAAATAGACAAAACAGACTGAAACTGAAAATTTTTGTCAGCTTCAAATTGTTTTCAGCTAAAACTTTAAATCTTGCATACAATATCATGTTATCTTTGACGAGATACTATGCAAGTTACTATGTTTTAAATACTAAATTAAGGGTTCTATGTTAAGAGTGTTAGCCTAAGATACACAAAGTTTGTGACTCCCACCTTGACTCCTGCTATGACTCTCACATGTACTACATTTAGAGTACATGATTAGAATAATAAATATACATATGTATCTAGCATGCAGCATAGTTTTCCGCAAGTGCGGAAGTATTTTATTAATAGTATTGGTATGTTCACCAACACCTGTTGCCATCATTGTATACACCAAGACACAGCTAAGCAATGGTGAGACAGAAGCAAAAGTAAAGACGAACAACCGAGTGACCCACAACAATGGAACAAGTAGGAGGACTCAAAACAAACATACTGGCACCTTAAAGAGAAGAACCAACCCACATTGGATGGACCATGTGAGAGAAGGAAGCATGTCGCTTTCGCCGTAGTGCAACAGCATGCATGTTGAACTACTAGGTTGGAGGGGTGGGAGGCAAAGTAGGAGCGTTGAAAAGGAAGACACTGAGGTATACCGGAAGATATTGGAAAAAATTCTAGCTAACATGGTGGTGCTGCTCATTCATATGCCAAGGCATCTTAAAAATCAATCACCTAGCAGAAGGCACAAGGTGGATAGAGGAGGCCTTCTCCACCATCATGCCTTAACTAGATGCCTTAGGCTCAGATCCCCTCCAGTGCCGCCTTGGCGTGTGCGATGACTCGGTGATGTTGACCACCTCCGGGATCAATAGGTTGGTCACCCCCTTGGTTTGATGGCAGTCAACAGTGTCTGGAGGTCATAGGAGATTGTTACTAGTTGGTTGGGGAGTTGGTGGCTTGGTCTAGGAGGGCTGTATTCTTGGTAAAAGACATGGCTTGGTCAAGGAGGGTGAGTTAGTTTTCCCTTTTCCAAAGTGGTCGGATTCTGGGCACCCCTCCACTGCCTTACCCTTGTTGGAGAACAACTACATTAGCATTGCGTCATCAGCATTGCTAGAGGCATTTTGCTTTGCTTGCAGATTTTGGGCTATCCTTCGGCAACTACTCGAGATTGGGGCCATAAGCCCATGATGAAGGGGCCAACTTCCTATATGGACTCCGCTCCAATTTGATGTGTATTAGGAGAGATGGCGGGAAAACAAAATCGATCTATAGAAAACTTCAGTTATGGTTGTTGACATATACAAACCTGCTGTTCGATGGTATGGCATTAAGCAACCCGGGCTTTGCCCTAAGTTACCCACTGAAGAGGCAATGAAGTCGCCTAACCCAGTCAGGACGAGTCAAGTTTGAGGAAGACTTTAGTGTTCTTCCTCCTTGTCAGTGTCTTAGCACATCGCAACCGCACTATTCTTGCCACTAGCCATGGATTGTAGGCTAGCGCCATTGATTTTGTTTACACAAATGTAACACCCACTAAGGGTAGTTGTTTACTTGCCTTTGCTTGCAATTGGTCCTTCAGCAAGATGTTCTCTAGGGGTAGTCCAGCTGGTCGTGGGCAATTCAACCACAAGCAAAGCACTGGTCCTGCGCTCTCATATACAAATTGTTGCCACATCCTATATCCAGCAGCCCGGCTGTTATCCTAGGCATGAACAAACTTGTGAGATTTAATTGCATAGAGATTCCGCTCATAGTTCGCATTGGTAAGCTATTCAATCACTATGATCTTGGTGCAAAAGTCCACCTGTAGAGGATGCTGGCTGTTGAATTGATGTTCATTGTTGTCATCTTATCCCAATATTGCCAAGGTAGGTGTGGCAGCTTCATCCATACAATGTTGGACTTGATGGTAACCTGGCATCCGCAGTGGGGACAAGGTTCAGTTGTCGGGTCTGTAATGCAAGAACCTGGCTGGGAACCATCCAAGGTCCCATGGTCCACACCTTGAGCATATCATGTTCGCTACCAATTCGGAATCCTAGGATGTACTCCAGCACCTCTAAGAGCTGGGACTCGTTCCAAATTTCACTTCATGCTGACTTCATGCATTGCACATGCTGATGAAGGCCAGCGACCTAAAAATTTTCTAATTCTACCCTCTCTGGGCCAACTTGGACTTTTCATGATCCTATTGTATTGCCAGGTTTAGGTGAGCACTAGCTGACCATTGGCCACTGGGATGTCTTCTTAATAGTTCGCAAGAGTTGTGATTGTGGGTTCCTCCTTAGGACAAAGTATACCCAGCTTAAGAGTCTTTATAGAGATGACTGCAAAAAGAAGATTTGAAAATAAGTCTATAGGAGCATGGCATAGTGATAATTCAAATGTCAAAGATTAAGACTATTAGAAACCAATAAGTATCTAGAGGGATGGCAAGGGAGGAAAGAAGTATGAAACACCCACTCCTTCCCCTAATATAGAAACACTAAAATAACAAAGGCAGGTATGGGATTAGGAAAATGGAGGCGTAGTTGGACTGTGTGCGCTAAAGATAATAAAAAATAAAGAGAGTAAGGAGAGAGAAATAAACTTGGATAGCCTACTCTAGTGAAGGGATGCTTATGATGAAGAACGACTCCTGGGATATCCTTCCTCTCACAATATCATAGCTCCATCATAACTTCTTGTCACTCAAAATTCCAAAGTGGAATGGTTTGCTATATGAGTGATTGGTTCATCCTAAAGGGGAGGGAGAGAGATATTTATGGAGGGTGTCTTGAGGAGAGGATAGGGCTATCCGATTGATGCAAGCAAGCCTGCACGAATGTATGGGATTCACGGAAACAAACCTAAAGATGAGATAACTGATGGCTTTAAGTGAACTCTTCGAGGATCTTTGGCTTTGCATCTTGAACCCCTCTAGGGAGCACTTGAAGCTGCTGGACTTGCACTGATCACTTCTCACGGGATTGCAATCTCACACCATGGCAAGTGGTGGATCATTCCAAGCAAGGAATAAAAAATTCGAAAACTTTAATGATGATATCAAAAAAGTGCAACTAGGACCTATTTATAGGTAGGATCATCAAAAGTCAATAAGACCTTAATTCTCATAGGGTTCAAATTTTCTAAGAAAAATAAAAAGATAAATATCAAATAATAGTAAAAAAACATTACTAATGTATACTAGACTTCTAACTTATCTAACATGAGTTTCTAGAAGAAAAAACATAGAAATTTAGAAAAAAATAAAAGAAAAATTATCCTCCAAATTATGGCTGCGGAATGGTATTTCAATAATTTTCTACAAGTCCGTCGGCATTAACACACCTTCAATAAATCATTCATAACTTTCTCATCTGACTTCCTTCTTAGGTGATTTTAGATGTGTTGGAAAACTAACTTGATATAAAATGTTATAGAAGTAGTCGATATAAAAATATTAATTGTGTTGATGTTGGTGAAGATTCTTTTCGAACTGATTTGTGTTGGACTGCTTTTCTTGATGCGGCTGGATATGAAATTCAAAATTTAAGCTTATTAAATACTTAAGTGCCACTCTTTGAAGGAGTGCTTATCAATCATCTGGTCTTCCACGGTGGGTCCCATTCTACCAGCAGATTGTGGCATGAAATTTAAGTAATTAACATTTCAGCGTGTTTAATGTATCTTTCGATATAATCATGTGATCTTTTTGAGCTTCAACAGTTCTCCATCATATTGATTGCTCTGAGAGACCTCTTTCTAGGAATCTGAATTCTTTATTTCAGACATCTGGCAAACATTTGGACTCCTCAGCGGTGTTCAAATTTGAAAACCTGGCTCAGATAGGTTGAGGTTAGGTGAGAGGACACTAGGATTGCAGCTCTCTGCTGTTCAAACAATTTGACAACAAAACCTTGCCGCCAAAACCTTGCCGCCGAGACACTTGGATGGCCAAAGGCTACTATTTAAGTAACCATAGTCTCTTGCATGGTTCCGAGCTATTGTCAAATGAAATCTAAATTTGACGGCAAGGTCTCACCATCTATAGAATAAGAGGATAAAATCCAACCGTTAGACCAAATGATCAAGAAGACAATGCAAATTTTGAATTTTGGGTTCTAATGGCAATGTTTGCTGCCATAAGGCTCAAACAACGGAGTCCTACTATTGAAGTGTTGAAGGTCTAAAGTTCATGATGGCATGAGTGGTATTGAAATGCATGATTTTGATACTTTTGAGCCTTGGAAGTACAAAAGCTTGAGGTTTGGGGCATCATAAAGATGGATACCTCCAAAGTTTGCATAAGTTGCCAAAAGTGGAGTGTCTATACTCGATATTATTGAAGATGATATGTATGGTAAAGCCTGCCGGGAGATGTTTGACATGAACCAATGTGACAAGTTGGGTCTCCCAATGCTGCCGGGGTCTATCTCATGTTACATCGGCCCAAGATTGTGAGCCAGCACTGTCAAAACCCTTTGCTCGAGGTGTGGGGTCAAGTTAGGTCGGATTGGAGATATATTCAAAACCGAACCGATTTACACTGGTTTCCTAAAACTGAAACCAAAACCAAACTGATCATCTAAAAAAAATCACTTGAAACTGACTCAAGAAATTCAGTTTGGTTCGGTTTGGCTGAGCTAAGCCTAAACATAAAAATTCTATTTTATATATAAGAGAAAATATAAAAACATAAAAAATTGAAATATGCATGCACACACATGTAGGTCGGGTCAGCTTGATATATGTATAATATATATATATATATATATATATATATATTATACATATAGGTTGGATCGGGAATCAGTTTTTTGAAGACTTAAACTAAAACTAAACTGAATTTTTTCAGTCCAAGACTTTCTCAAATTGATGACAGATCAAATTTGGAAAAAAAAACGATATAAACTGCACCGAAGAGACCGGTTCAGGTTAGCTTTGCAGTTCAGCTGGTTTGTTGCACACCCCTAGCTCGAGGAACTTGTACTGGAGGCAGGGACAATCCTTAACCTTTCACTGCAGGTTTGTTAGTGGCTTCTGGGTTATTGCCTACTTCCTTTCTTGCTTGCATTCTATCAACAAGCAACATATTCAGACCACAATCTTTCTGCTTGACACCTAATAAAGGAGGTGTCATATTAAAATTCTTTACATGGATTTAGGCTGGCTCATATCATATTGTGTTAGTTGTGGGGCTTAGGATCAGGTATCTTAGTCTTTAGGATCTCGTCTTGCAGGTATAACTAGTTCTTAAATTGTTATAACTTGTAAGCCCCTCCCCTGCCTCTCCTTCGTCTTTCATAAATTTAATCTGTTTATTACTTTATAAGTTACATGTGATTACCACAGTTCTTCTCTACCCATTCAACTTATTTATTTTTGTCAAAATTTCTTTGAATAATTAAAGGGACAGTTTGGTATTGCTTTTATTTTCTATTTTGGTTTTCAAAAACCCAATAAGAAAATGAACCAGGATGAACTGCATTTAGTGATGAAACACTTTTGCTTTTTTAAATTGCTCATAAAATCTTCAGAGCTTTTGGAAGCAAAGATTATTGTTATAAAAAAAGAGTGAAAAGAGAAGCAAGGAATAGTAGAAGTTTGGTGCAAATGCTGTCTTTCAGATCAATCTCCCTTTGGTTCTTCACTATTTTTCTGAGAAACAAAAATACAAACAGCAACAATGCCAAACAGGCCCCAAATAACTCCCAGTTTCTTGCATGATGTTGTATACCATAGTTGTATTTTATCCATTTCTAACACTTCATTGTTTTCATTTTCAAGGTTGTCTCAACTTTGTTCATCTAAATTGAATAATACTATGCAGGCATCCTCTCAAACCTCAACATCTATGAGTTTATTACTGCAAATAAGTTTCTCATTTTTTGTAAGTGTTTTGAGGTTTTCATTTTTAACTTTAAAAGCTCTCTAAAAGGGATACAAAATCAAACAGCTCTATTTCCCTGAATTATTCATTGAAGATGCCAGTAACATTGAATTTGTCATGGAACCTCATACTCCTGTGACCTATCCTTTTAAGGCTCCCTGCAACATTGCTAAAGGCATCTAGTGACTACTAACATTACTCGGATATGGTGTACAAATCTTGCTATTCCAGTAAGAACATCCTCTCTGTCATAGAGTTCAACTGAAGTAATGTCTGACTACCAAGGAAGTGGGACTTGTACCTCACAAGGTGGTAAAAGGTGGTTGGCTGACTCCCAGGACAGGAAGCAAGTAATGATGATCATAAGTGGATATGCGAGCTTCCATCAACAAAAGTAATCCAGCATTGTAGCAGTTTGGCCACTCAATACATACTGCAAACCTTGTGAACTAGCATCATAAGTTCCTGCAATAGCACACTCATGTTTGGTTCTGAAATTTGTCGATCTTCTCTGTTACGATGATTGTAAAGAATTATCAGAATGCCAGGGTCAATATTCACCTTTCCTGAATTACTTCAGACTGTTGGAGTTGAGAACTCGAGATTATATCTACCTTAATATTTCTTGTGGGAACGCAACAATCAAATATTTACTTTGTGACTTAGGAAAGGGTGCTGATAGTATAGGTTCTGGGCCAAATAGTTTTTCTTCTCTTCAAAATCTAAACCTACTAAATTTTAAATCAAAATAATAGACCTATGTCTAACTAAAAAGAAAAATAAGGAACTGTGCTTGTGTGTGTTTCATTATATAGTACAGAACTCAAGGGTTTTATTTGTTGCATGGGAAGGTAGCAGATCAAAACCTAGAAATGATGCAATCCATATGCACAAGCTTAAACCAGCAATAACTGTTATCGTGGTGCAGAAATTGTTGAAGATATAGATTTGCTAATCAGAAGGGCTGAGAGATGCTTGGAAGCTGGGGCTGATATGGTCATGATAGATGCTGATGACTTGTGCAAGTATGCTGATGCTATGAGGACAGATGTAATTGCAAAGATCGTAGGTCGTTTGGGACTGGAGAAAACCATGTTTGAATCTTCCAATTCAAGGACCTCAGAGTGGTTCATCAAACGATATGGACCAAAGGTACAGAACTTTTCCTCCTTTCCCTTTTTTGTTCTTTTTCTTTTATGAAGTTCACATCATTTTTCAGATACTTCAACCATACCAGTGAATTTAAGGTCCAGCTTTTCTGATAAAAGCGTTATGCACTCTACAGGTGAATCTATTTGTAGACCACTCTGATGTGATGAATCTGGAATGCCTCAGAGGCCATAGTTTGGGTAAAGACAACAAATCAGTTCTTGGCGCTTCATATTTCCTGATGTAATCTTTTTTCTTTATTCTATATGTGCTGCTTGTGCTGTGTCGTCGTGCTATACTTTAGACATGGTCTGAAGGTTCTGACATGTTTGTGGTTAGTTCGGCAATGTTTGTAACCTGACCCCAGCATTGATGCTCATTTCTTTAATCACTTCTGAAGGTCCTGAAATGTATGTTTCGGGCTCCTATTGGTACCTTTATGTCATCTTTGTAGCACTCTGCGTACATTTATTTCATTGGCTTGGTTAAAATGGAGGGACTTGAGGAAGCATTGATGCCACAATGAAGAGACTGTGAGATGGTTTACTCGGTTTGATGGCCCAGACATTTTCTTAGTTCTCCCGCTGATTGATTGCTTTAGGCTTTGACTCCTGCTCGTTACAGAATATCAATGGATAGGGTACTCTAAGATGGATCAGAAACTCAATTATTAAATTTATGATATGTCATCTGAAGTGAGGACGATGGTTATATAGTTTTCGGTTATGTGAGACTGAGGTAATCTACTATAGTTGATCTATGCTCACTATATTGCCAATACATATGTATCTTATATTTTATTGATGCATATCTTAGATTGAGGTTATATTCTAATGCATGGCACATGCCCAACTAATATATATTGAACTTCTTCAGTATGCTGCTGTGTTCCCAACAGTTTGTAGATACATTTATTATTTTGTTGATATATACCCTATACTTTTTCGGTACACTCTAACTTAAGGTAAGTAATAGAAAGTCACCATTGTTGTTTTGTTAATATATACTATATGTTCAGGCAATGCATATCTATAAGTCTTTTTAATACCTTATCTAGTGCTAATTTAACTGTGTACCTATGGACTATCATACCATCCTGTACCATCGAGTATGGCGTATTATACAATAATGGATATGAAATTTAAGTTGGGGTCGGGATAGGTTCTATATCATTCCATACTGAGGTGTAGCATTCTATATTAAACTGTACGAGGTATGTTAAGTTGTATACCAACCCATAGCGAGATATACCAATCTATATCGAGATGAACCAAGATACTGAAAAAAGAAGTTAGGGAGCTGTTTTGATATAAGGTGCATATTATTGAGATGAAATAAGATAATGAAAAGAAAAAAAAAGTTAGAGAACTGATTTGATACAGAGTGCATATTGTATCATACTAATTGTACCGTATCAAATCAATAAAGTATCGGTACAGCATCTAATACTGCAATTGCAGATTTTATATGTATCTTTTTAACATCTTTAGTGATGAATTCAATATATTGCTCATGGTATCATCCTTGATGCGATAAGGATGGTGATGTTGGGTGGTAGAGGCTGTAGCGGTGAGATAAAGATCTCGAGTTCTGAACAGATTTGAGATCTTGAGGTATGGTAGGAAGTAAAGAAGGACGACAAAAAGAGGGGATGCCGATGAAGAGCTGAAATAATAGGTTATGACTAGTCTACAATTGGAAGCACACTAATTAAAGAAGAAAGAGAATGGGAGTAAATTAACGGATTATGAGATGGGAGGTACGCTAATTGTTTCAGTCGGAGGTAGGCTAATTCGTCAAGGCACCCTTCCCAAATGATGTAATCTGGCGACTGCACTAGAGGATTGTTCTTTTTTTTTTTTTTCCTTTTTTTTCTTTTTTGCCCAGAGGCCACGGAGCCAAAAACAAGAACATGATGACCGCAGTCGGATGCATGCAGTACTTTTCTCTTCCAACTGCTCAATTTTTTAGTAGCTTAGCCTTTAGGTCTTTCAATTGTTCAAATCTATGAAGTAAAAAATTTCCATTTCAGTTCTTAATATGCTCTTGATAGATTCGAAATGGACTGCTTGATTTTCGACATAGTTGCTGAATCTCGAAATATGTCATGTATGGTATGCGAGCCTGAAAAGGAAACTCAGTTTTTTCTTCTTTTGGTATGAAGGATGGATATATTATTTTTTAGAAAACTTAGTTTTCATTTCTTAGAGAGCCTAAACTATTTTTGAATGATTATTCGGCCATATGATATCCTCTAAATACTGAACTTTTTCCTACCCTGCATGGATTCCAACATTTACAAGGACTTGTAAGAAGCTAATCTCATGAAAGTTACATGATCCTTTGGCTTCCAATCTGAATAGCAAGTCTTTCTCAGCTCTAGTTCTATTTTTTGCCATCACGTTACCCATATTGTAACAATATGAAAGCGAAAG